>NW_027468674.1:4116254-4148754 GCF_046254945.1 Alosa pseudoharengus
AGAAAGAGCACAGTTTAATGGGTGTGTGTGTGTGTGTGTGTGTGTGTGTGTGTGTGTGTGTGTGTGTGTGTGTGTGTGTGCGATAGCGTCAGCTGCCAGATCAACAACAGATCTGTGTGTGGGGGCAGTTTCCAGTGATGAGTGAGGTGTAAGTGTGTGTGTGTGTGTGTGTGTGTGTGTGTGTGTGTGTGTGTGTGTGTGTGTGTGTGTGTGTGTATTTAATTGTTGAGGTAGGGGGTTTGTTTGTGCTGTTGTTGTTGTTTTGTGTGTGTGACACTCTTTGAGTGTTGAGGTAGGGTGTGTATGTTTCTTTGTGAATGATGAGTGTATGTGTGTGTGTGAGTATGTGACACATTTTGACTGTTCAAGTACATAGATAGATAGATAGATAGATAGATAGATAGATAGATAGTTATACTTTATTGATCCCTAGGGGAAATTCAAGGTCACAGTAGCATACAGACAACACACACACACACATTCAATAACAGCAGAAAGTAATTAAAAGTATATAATATAAAAAACACAACTAAGCAATAAGGACTGTAGAAGATAAAGAATATACTAATATACTAAAATACAAATTATACTAAATAAATCTTAATCTAAATCAATTCTAAAAAACAGTATCCACATAGTGGGTGAATAATCAATCAGGTGCGCTTGCAATGACTGAAGCAGGGACTGAGCCTGTGGTCCTCAGTGCATAGTGCACAGTGCACAAATGTAAAGTGGCTAGTGGACAGACAGTTCAAGACATGGAGGTGGTGAAGAGGCAGACAGACTATGCGGAGAAGTCTATTTCTCCTCTTCCCTTAAGTGATGCATTAAACAGTTCAATGGCCCTGGGGACAAATGACTTCCTCAGTCTGTCTGTTGTGCAAGGCAGTGAGCGAAGTCTCCAGCTGATCAGGCTCTTCTGCTTAACAATAGTGCTGTGGAGTGGATGACACTCATTGTCCAAGATGTTGATCAGTTTGTTCAGGGTCCTTTAGTCAGATAGTGAAGTGATGCACTCCAGTTCAGCTCCCACTACAGAGCCAGCTTTCCTTACCAGCCTGTCAATTCGCTCCGCATCCTTCTTTGTGCTTCCTCCCCAGCATACCACTGCATAGAAGAGGACGCTGGCCACAACAGACTGGTAGAACATCCTGAGGAGCTTACTGCACACATTGCAGCCTCCTCAGGAAGTACAGCCTGCTCTGCCCTTTCTTGTATAGTGCGTCAGTGTTGGCTGACCAGTCCAGTTTATTGTCCAGGTGGAGACCCAGGTACTTGTAGGTGCTTACCACCCCGACATTGACCTCATCAATGGAGACTGGTAGCAGAGTGGGCTTAGATCTGCGGAAATCCACCACCATCTCCTTGGTCTTTGAAGTGTTGATTGGAGATGATTGAGTTTGCATGTATGTATGTATTTGCAAGTATGGTGTCTATAATAAGTGGAATTCAGTGGTTCCCTGTGTAATTGGTAATCAATGATTAAAAGTATGGAGGAAAGGAACTGTGTGTGTGTGTTTGATTGTTGAGGTAGGGCGTGTGTATGTTTGTTTGTCAATGGCTGCCTGTCATTGGCTGCAGAGTGTGTGTGTGTTTGAGTGAGTGTGTGTTCATGTGTAGCACTTTTCTGTAGTATGGAGTGTATCTCAACTTCACTGACCCCAACTAGATCGGCACGTAACTTGGGCGTTGGAATTGATGACCGACTTAACTTCTCTGAGCATGTTGCTTCAATTGCAAAATCATGTTGGTTTATCCTTTACAACATTAGGAAGATCAGACCTTATCTGACACAAGATTCCACACAACTTCTTGTTCAGGCCATGGTCATCTCCAAGCTGGACTATTGTAATTCACTATTAGCTGGCTTACCTGCTTGTGTAGTAAGATCATTACAGCTGATTCAGAATGCTGCCTGGTCTTCAATCAGCCAAAGAGGACACATGTAACTCCTCTCCTAGTTACTCTCCATTGGCTCCCTATAGTAGCCAGAATTACATTTAAATCTCTCACTTTGGGCTACAGGACACTGACTGGATCTGCTGCTTGTTATTTTAATTCAATGATCAAGATGTACATCCCCAACCGCCCACTGCGGTCTTCTGATGAACGTCTGTTGTGTCGACCAGTCATAAACGCTAGGTCAGATTCAAGACTTTTTTCCTCAGTGGTTCCATGTTGGTGGAATGAGTTGCCCAGTGCTCTCCGTTCCTGTGGTAGTTTTGGGTCGTTTAAGTATAAGTATAAGTATATATACTTTTTTGATCCCGTGAGGGAAATTTGGTCTCTGCTTTTAACCCAATCGGTGAATTAGTGAAACACAAACAGCACACAGTGAACACACAGTGAGGTGAAGCACACACTAATCCCGGCGCAGTGAGCTGCCTGCTACAATGGCGGCGCTCGAGGAGCAGTGAGGGGTTAGGTGCCTTGCTCAAGGGCACTTCAGCCGCGGCCCACTGGTCGGGGCTCGAACCGGCAACCCTCCGGTTACAAGTCCAGAGTGCTAACCAGTGGGCCACGGCTGCCCCAAGAGGGGTCTAAAGGCATATCTGTTCAACATGCACTTAGTTCATTAAGTGCTTCTTATGCGTTATGGTTTGTATAGTATTGTTTTATTTTCACTATTGATTAAATTGATATTGTTGTTTATTATTGCTATTCTGCTTATTATAGTCTGACCAACATCTTAATATGTTACCTGTTAAATTTAAGTATTATATTGTTTTGTATTTGTATGTCGCTTTGGACAAAAGCGTAACCGTAACCATAACTATAACCATCTGTATCTTTCAGTGATTACCTGTGTGTGTGTGTGTGTGTGTGTGTGCCTTTCCAGATTACATATAATGTCCATACTGGTTAATAAAGGCATGTGAACAGTCTCTAAAATAAGGGTAGCTTTCTATAGTGTCGTTCGCAAATTCTTTTAAAACGTGCATCTTTTTTTCTCTCTCTCTCTCTCGGAGGTAGCCTGCCCAGCATTTTCTCTGCTGCCAGCTTGTGCCTCCACATCACCCAAAATGCTTGATTTCATTGCATTCGCTACATTTTTAGCTACATTTTGATGTACCACATCAGCTAAAATTTCATGTACCACATCAGCTAACTTTTCATGTACCACATCAGCATTTTTGTTCAGTGAATCCTTCATTATCGCCCAGCTCACCTCAGCTTGCCACCAGGGTAGGAATTTCACGGCGGCCACGACGGCCATGGCCGTCGTAGCCCCTTGCATTGGCCGTGACGCCCCTTTGGAAATCAGAGGTTTACAGGCCACGGTGGCCTTGGTGCCCCCTTCTTTCAATATTCTGCTTTGCGTCCTACTAATAGCGATATATATGTAGCCTATGGCCTGTCAAAACAATCTTAGCATTCACAGCGCAAATTACGCAGTGGAGAAAGTTAGCGCAAGAAAGAAAGTGCGTCCAAATTCACCCATTCTTCTCAGTTGAACTACTTACGAAGTAGCCTACTCATCACACAGACATCACAAGTATCACAAAAGAGCTTTTTCTCAGCTTTTAAACGATGTCAGCCGCTAATTGCTGTGATGAATGGTTCGCGAGAAAAGTAAATATCATTCAATTTAATCATAAATTCTACTGAAGGTTTTGCGTCCATCTCCCTACCCATTCATCTCGGCGGAATACTTCACGAACCCCTCATTTAACACATGACAAACCATATATCAGAATAAACAGCAGACCTTACCGAACACAAAGGTGTAAAGCAGTCCCCTGTACAGTTAGCCGTTCCAGAGTAATCCCGTTTTGAATTTGCAGTAAATTTCAACGTACATGGATGTCTCCAAATTTGGGCTTTAAGTTTTACACTGTGTTTAAATTGTTCCACATTATTTCATAACGGGCCAAATACAAAATAAATATTACAAATGTCGCCTAGATATCGGTAAATCAGAGGACAGCTAACTAAGAGTTTGTGAAAGTAGCCTTAATGATCACAAAATGCTAAGCATGCATCTAGGCTATTTGACTTTCTTAAAGCTGAGCTGTGCTTAAATTGTTCAATACATGATTTCATAACAGGCCAAATATCAAATAAATGTTAAATATAGCCTAGATATCTGTAAATATTAGATGATCACATGATTTACAGTTATATGTAATGTGTCATGTTTCATGTTTTTGTAATGTTTCATACAGTGATGCAGGTCTACTGCAGTGAATAGGCTAAATACAACTTTGATCATTTTTATAGCCTACTACTGTATAGTTAACGTTGGCCTTAGTGCCCTGACATGTGGCCTTTGTGCCCTCCACCAAATATGCCCAACTGAAGGCCAAGTGGCCTTGCCCCCAGAATGTTGAAATTCCAAGCCTGCTTGCCACCATTCACTCCTTGTCCTCATTAACATTGCAGGTAGAATTCTCCCCAGTTACATAGTCTCTGTCGGTTCTTGGTCTTGGATTTTGTGAAATAAATTTCTAAATATTTTTGAGCTCTTTGAGGTCTTCATCTCTCCTACAGTCACTGTAGGTCTCACTGAGGTGCTGGTTAATGACCTCACTGTAGGTCACTGAGGTGCTGGTTAATGACCTCACTGTAGGTCACTGAGGTGCTGGTTAATGACCTCACTGTAGGTCTCACTGAGGTGCTGGTTAATGACCTCATTGTATGTCTCACTGAGGTGTTGATTAATGACCTCACTGTAGGTCTCACTGAGGTGCTGGTTAATGACCTCACTGCAAGTCTCACTGAGGTGCTGGTTAATGACCTCACTGTAGGTCACTGTAGGTCTCACTGAGGTGTTGATTAATGACCTCACTGTAGGTCTCACTGAGGTGCTGGTTAATGACCTCACTGTAGGTCTCACTGAGGTGCTGGTTACACAACGTCAAGTTCTCTAACTTTTTAATGACCACCGTCATGCCCACTCGCTCATGAACTGCACACAATCAACATCCAGTTTCTACACAATAACAGTCCCTAGGTGATTTCTACACAATAACAGTCCCTAGGTGTTTTCTACACAATAACAGTCCCTAGGTGATTTCTACACAATAACAGTCCCTAGGTGATTTCTACACAATAACAGTCCCTAGGTGATTTTTACACAATAAAAGTCCCTAGGTGATTTCATAGGAAATACAACATATTATATTTCACAGTTAAGACTCACTGCAGGTCACTGTAGACAAGCTACGTTGTCTAGGGTGTAATGTTTAGCTGGTTGCTAGGCGACATCGTGGCACAGCATCTGGTTGCTAGGCGACGTCGTGGCGCAGCATCTAAACTAAGGCTACGTTGTATAGGGTGTAATGTTTAGCTGACCTCAGTCCGCAATGTCAGCTGAAAGCAAAGATCCAACTAACCTACACACTGGCCCTACGTGATGTAAAGACGTGGAAGTAGAACCTATCGTGTGTGGATGCAAGGTGTGTGTGTCAGCTTTAGCAGAGCTCCAGGGAGAGGTCACTTACCTCGTTGATACGATATAGCTCTCTCCCAAGATCTCCTGAATAGCCCAAGCATTGGCTCCTAATCTTAGGCTGAGTTCGGTTTGTTTGTTTTTTAAAATTTTATTGTTAGGAGGATAACCCCTTGAGATGAAGCATCTCGTTTTCGAGGGGGTCCTCGGGACATGAGGCAAAGACAATACAGCACATGTACATTCACACCCTCTAAAGCTCTCCCTCATCACACCTCGCCCACCACAACCACCCTGCCGGGTCCTTAGTGAAAACCAGACCATGTGTTAAACATAATACAGTATGACAGTATGACAACATTTAGTCCATACACATATGTACAGTATATACATACCGGTAAATACGTATAGACACATGATATAGACCTATATACGCACACTTACACCCATAGTCGCATATAAACACATAAACACAGGAGTAAAAAATAAGGACAAAAAGTATCCCACATGGTAATATAAAAAACAAAAGACCAGTCACACATGAGGAAAACATTTACAGGAACAGTTTACTTGCAAGTGAGTAAAGAGTGATGTTTTAAAGGAATGCAAAGAAGTGGCTGATCTTAGAGACCCAGGTAGGCAATTCCAGTCTGAGGGGGCTTTAAATTTAAAGGTACGTCTACCACTCTCTTTGGAGATGTTTGGCACAGTGAAGGAGGGATATTCAGTGTGTCTCAGTCTATAGCTGGGTCTATATGGAATTAAATAATCCTTCAGGTCAGAAGGATAATCAGTGTACACACATTTAAAAATAATCGGATACCAGTGGTACTGTCTTCTGGCTTTAGGTGATAATAAGTTCAGTGAGTCATACATTACACAGTGATGAGTAGTAAAAAGGCATCTTAGCACAAACAGCATGCTGTATGACTTTTTCTTGTTCAGTAAAAGGTGGTTGGATTGAAACCACAGTTGAATGGTATTAAAGTTTGATTGCCTGACTTTAATTCAGAGATTGCCTGCTGCTGAACGTCAGTAAGATTTATTGTAGCAAATGAGAAGGAGCTACTAAGCTCAACAGCCAGACTAGAGTAGGAAAAGTTATAAGATTGTGAACTATATATAGAGGGGAAAATGTTGGTTAAAGGCATTGGCAACTGCAGAAGGATCACTGATAATATCATTGTTGACTTTGATTTTGGTAGCAATGCTTTTAGTAGAACTGTTAGAACTGTCCAAAATTTCTTAGGGTTATTGAAGTTATTAGACAGAGATTTTTTATAATAATTTGATTTAGCATTTCTTGTTTTACTTCTACACATATTTCTTAATTGTTTGTATACAGCCCCATCTGATGAGTCCTTTGACAGGTGGTACTTTTCCCATGCCTTATCTCGTTGCTTAAAAAGATGTATTAATTCAGCATCAATCCATGGTAAATGTAAATGTTGTGTGATGGTTTAAAATCCAAATGAAATGAAAAGAGACGGGTCCAAGTTTGCCGGACGCAAAGGGCAAAACACACATGAGGGATCACAGGCCATAAAGTTGATGTGTGTATTTCAGTGGTTCACTGTGATTAGTGAATGACGATGAAATGCGGTGTGTGTGTGTGAGTGAGCGAGATAAAGATAGAGAAAGAATGTGTTGACTGAATGAATAATGAAATGCAGTGTGTGTGTGTGTGTGTGTGTGTGTGTGTGCGTGTGTGTGTGTGTGTGTGTGTATAGTATTTTCCAAAAGCCTAGAAACTAATTGTGAGCCAAGGGTCCAGGACAGGTGTTCAATTTAACCTAATTAGCCACAGGTAGTGACATCACTGAAGCCCCACCTGTAAGTCAGTGCTTGCCCTACCATGTGACCCTAACCTCTCCTGACAGTTCTGCTCAATGCCACACACACATGGGTGGGGGAGCGTGTGAGGGGCTGGTGATTTGCCTCTCGATTTGAGTCGTGCCTTCAGCAGGAGTCTAACCTCACTGTTCATCCATGGCTTCTGATTAGGGAAAGTGATAATCCGTTTGAGGGTGGTGACACTGTTGATGTTGGAGTTGATACAGTCCAGAACGGAGGAGGCGTATGAGTCGATGTCCGTGTGGGAGTCATGGATGGCCTGAGTAGCTTTACAATAAAAGAGCTATAAAATGGTGAAATTATTATTAGACTTTTTTTTTTTGGACAATGTAGTTATGGAAGGCGTGTTTTGATTAGGCAAATGTTTAAGCTGTAAAGTTGATGTGTGTATGTCAATGGTTCCCTGTGATGAGTGAATGATGATGAAATGCAGTGTGTGTGTGTGTGAGAGCGGGATAAAGTGAGGGGTTGAATGTGTTGTGTGTTGACTGAATGGATAATGAAATTCAGTGTGTGTGTGTGTGTGTGTGTGTGTTTATGTGTATCTGTGTTTCTGTCTGTGAGGAAACAATGGGCCTTATTCACCAATGTCTTTCTAAGAATTTTCTTAACTTTGTTCTTAAGAAGGTCCCACAAAAACTCAGATTCACAAAGCAGATTCACAAACGTGTTGTTAAACTTCAGAGTTGTTCGCAGTTTCGTTCTTATCATATTGAATTCTATTTCTTGACAGGGTGTGCCAATTGTTCTTAATTAGCATAGGTAAACGCCCTGTCAATCCTGCAGGGCCGTGTGCACACAAATGGGCTCTATGCACGCATCACTTCCGTGTTTGGGTAAGGACTCTAAGACATTTTCAGTCAGCGAGATTGAACATAATTTCTGTTCGGTTCTGTAACTCATTGTCTGTGGGAAATGTGTGGAAACTGAGAAAAGAGTTACATTTAGCAGACACTGTACATTGCAGCACACAGCAGTGGTGACTAGGAGTGATCTCCTCCCGTCTTTGAAATGACACTTTCGTACGGTTACACGTCACTGTGATATTAGGTAGACGTTAGTAGAAGTTACATAAATAAACGACAACAACAATGTCCAAAATGAGCAGTTTAGGCTGTTTTGGCCACTAGCCCTCCATGGTAGCATGGCACTCATGTCTATGGGTTCAAATAAATTATATAAAATATTAATATTAAATCATGTTTTTAGTCAAACATATAAATGATAAAATATAAAGTTCCATTTAAATTCTATTATACTTTACACCTGCAGAAATTATTTAAAATGCCATAACCATTTATTTTGCACAAACAAGTCAGTCCTCAAATGTGCGTAAAAATGCTCTTGAGTGTTTGTAGAGACTGTTCTTACCTAAGAACAAGAAACATTGGTGAATTCCAGAATCTTCGTAAAAACTTCGTAAGTGGGTTACTTTTAAGAACAATTTTTTTCATAAGAACTGTTGGTGAATGGGGCTGTTTGTGTGTGTGTGTGTTTGTGTGAGAGAGAAAGTGACTGAACGATCGATGATGTGTATAAGAGGAGACTGTGTGGGTGTGTGTGTGTGCATGCATGTGTGTGTGTGTGTTCATTTTATAGTGTGCAAAAATGGATACACTAATGTGAGTGTTAACACGTTAGTAATCATTTGTCTTCTAGAGTGGATCATCGTATCTTCCTAAAAGAGAGTCCAGCAGCAGCAGCAGCCTCTGCTAGCAGCTCCCACTCAGATGCTGCAGAGCTGCACCTCAGAGACAAAGTCCAGCAGGACCCAGGAGCACAGCTGCTCTCTCTGGACACACACACGTCAGTCTGGTGGACAGGGGTGCACACACTCTCTTACACACACACACACACACCAAACAAACACACACACTCTCTTACACACACACACACACACACACGCACGCACGCACGCACGCACGCACGCACGCACACACACACACAAACACGCACACGCACACGCACGCACGCACGCACGCACGCACGCACGCACGCACGCACGCACAAACACGCACACGCACGCACGCACGCACACAAACACACACACACACACACACACACACGCACACACACACACACGCACGCACGCACGCACGCACACACACATACACACCACACACACACACGCACGCACGCACACAAACACACAAATACACACACACGCACGCACACACCACACACGCACGCACACACCACACACGCACACACACACACACCACACACACACACGCATGCACGCACACAAACACACAAATACACACACACACACACGCACACACACACACACACGCACGCACACAAACAAAGAAAGAGAGAGCAAGGAGAGAAGAGGCCGTTAGAGCAGAAACTGTAGTGCAGTTAGAGCAGAAACTGTAGTGCAGTTAGAGCAGAAACTGTAGTGCAGTTAGAGCAGAAACTGTAGTGCAGTTAGAGCAGAAACTGTAGTGCAGTTAGAGCAGAAACTGTAGTGCAGTTAGAGCAGAAACTGTACTGTGCTGCAGTTAGAGCAGAAACTGTAGTGCAGTTAGAGCAGAAACTGTACTGTGCTGCAGTTAGAGCAGAAACTGTAGTGCAGTTAGAGCAGAAACTGTACTGTGCTGCAGTTAGAGCAGAAACTGTAGTGCAGTTAGAGCAGAAACTGTACTGTGCTGCAGTTAGAGCAGAAACTGTAGTGCAGTTAGAGCAGAAACTGTAGTGCAGTTAGAGCAGAAACTGTAGTGCAGTTAGTGCAGAAACTGTAGTGCAGTTAGAGCAGAAACTGTACTGTGCTGCAGTTAGAGCAGAAACTGTAGTGCAGTTAGAGCAGAAACTGTAGTGCAGTTAGAGCAGAAACTGTAGTGCAGTTAGAGCAGAAACTGTAGTGCAGTTAGAGCAGAAACTGTACTGTGCTGCAGTTAGAGCAGAAACTGTAGTGCAGTTAGAGCAGAAACTGTAGTGCAGTTAGAGCAGAAACTGTACTGTGCTGCAGTTAGAGCAGAAACTGTAGTGCAGTTAGAGCAGAAACTGTAGTGTGCTGCAGTTAGAGAAGAAACTGTAGTGCAGTTAGAGCAGAAACTGTAGTGCAGTTAGAGCAGAAACTGTAGTGCAGTTAGAGCAGAAACTGTACTGTGCTGCAGTTAGAGAAGAAACTGTGCTGCAGTTAGAGCAGAAACTGTACTGCACTGCAGTTAGAGCAGAAACTGTACTGTGCTGCAGTTAGAGCAGAAACTGTACTGCACTGCAGTTAGAGCAGAAACTGTACTGTGCTGCAGTTAGAGCAGAAACTGTACTGTGCCACTTGCCAACTGTTCCAACTCTAACCCTCACCCATGGCATAGTTGGCAAGTGGCACAGGACAGTGGTGTTGGGACTGTATAGATGAGTGTACAGGACAGTGGTGTTGGGACTGTATAGGTGAGTGAGTGTACAAGACAGTGGTGTTGGGACTGTATAGGTGAGTGCACAGGACAGTGGTGTTGGGACTGTATAGGTGAGTGCACAGGACAGTGGTGTTGGGACTGTATAGGTGAGTGTACAGGACAGTGGTGTTGGGACTGTATAGATGAGTGAGTGTACAGGACAGTGGTGTTGGGACTGTATAGGTGCACATGGAGTTGTGCATGAGAGAAGGAATCAGATACTGAGGAAGATCCAGTCCCTCAAAGATTGGGATGAAATGTGTTGTGTCAGCTGTTGTTCTTTTGACAGATTCAGTGGCACTTCAGCCTAGACAGAGTATTTACCCCAGACACGCACTACCAGTATAACTATCAGGAAAAACCCATATCATATCTAAAAACAACCCATAAAATCTAAAAATGACAACAACCTGGACCTCTCATAAAAGAGGTTGTAATGAATTGAGTGCTGCTTCGAAACTTCAGTTATTCAACAATGGTATGTACATTTCAGGGTGTCACAAAGGTACTGACCAAAGCCAAACATAGCACAGCCTGGAATTCTTTGTGAGACTTTGTGAGACAGTGAGACTTTGGTGTAATTCGCCCGTTTTATAGCTGCAGTTTCAAGTTGTGAGATTTGCCTGGGAACGAGGTGACAATGAGATTGGGTCCATTTTAACTACTGAACTAGCCTGGGTTTCCCCAGGCTGCCTTCCGCGCGATTTTATTCACGCTGCTAGGCAGCCTAGATTCCATGGACCCGATTTTCACCTCAACGAAGGAACCAATTACAGAACGGAGGGAGGGCAGCAAGACGATGACGACACACCGAAGCAGTTATGAGCTACGTACAGATGCATTTGATAAGACATTCGTAGCGCCCAATAAACGGCTCTGGGCATTCGTAAACCACGTCTCAAATACGAGAAAATGAATGTGTAGTTCCCAGACCCCATCTCAATGAGATGAGGTCTGGCGTTAGCCAGGCTAGCACTGAACTGTTATTATTCAACAATACCAAGGTAAACTCGGTGGTATAGGTTATTGCTAGACCACAGTTCAATGACTCACCCCAAGAACACACACCGCATTCAAAGATTCCTTTTAGATACAAAAAAATATTTATTTTAAAATTCAGCATAATTCAATTCACTCACCGCAAGTCATACATTATTCTGTATTCTAAAAGGAAGTGCATGGGAAATACCCTCCACCACCAGATGAATACAAATCAGATTCAGCAACTGTCTCTGCCATCATGCTTGGGTTCTCCAGTTAGTGTCCCAGTACTTAAATGAACTCAGGGTGCTTATCGACTGCAGTGCTCAACTGTGTCCCAGTGTTAACTGTTGGATACCAGCTGCAAGTGCACCCAGTACACTCTCTTGATTGGCTGCAAGTGCACCCAGTACACTCTCTTGATTGGCTGTTGGATACCAGCTTCAAATGCACCCAGTACACTCTCTTGATTTGCTGCAAGTGCACCCAGTGCAACCAACAAGCACTGTAAGCAAAGAGAAGCTAGACAACCACAATTCAATTCAGCGATGCATAACATAGCCATTACTTTCGTCTGTCTGAGTGAGTGTGTGTGTGCTTTGTGTGTCTCTCAGAGAGAGAGAATGTTAATGAATTAAATGGAGGGAGTGTCTGGTGAATCTAGACTTAACTGACCTGACCAGTGTTTAGAGGGAGAAATGTCTGATGCTTTTTGTGTTCAAACTGTGTGTGTGTGTGTGTGTGTGTGTGTGTGTGTGTGTGTGTGTGTGTTAAAGGGAGGAACACCACAATGATGCCCCACAGAGGAGCTGTAAATCCTGTGCTGAAGTTCCAGACTCCAGCCACTGGGTCCTGGTGAAGCCTGAAGTCTCCACAGAGAAGAGTGTCTCCACCTACAGCCTGAGCTCTCCTGCAGGAAGCTATGAGTGCCCAGAGTCTGGTCTGCGCTGGACTTGTGCTGGTCCAGTCACCTTGCAGTACCGCTTCATAGACTGGCATCTCTTGGCTGATGAGCTGCCCCACATGCAGTACAGACCAGCTGGACCTTCAATGGACATCAAGCTCATCTCAGGAGAACTGGAGGAGATTCTCTTGCCACATTTCCTCTGTTTGGGAGGTAGCCAGTCCTCTCTGAAGGATGCTGTGGAGGTTCTGCATAAGCAGGACAGTGGAGTGTTTATAGAGAAGTGTGAGCTGAGTCGCTTCCATGCCAGACTGGTCAAGCCCTCCTTTTCTCTTCGTGGGGTTTTCTACTCTCTAATTTCTCTCATCTCTCAGATTAAGATCCATGCAGATGTTCTGGTGTATCAGAGCAGCAGAGTACCCCTCACATTCCGCACTTACCTGCTGCCTGTGAATACCCATCTCACAGAGTTAGTTGAGAAGCAGGAAAAACAGGAGGGATTTAGAGGGTTCAGACTGGATTTGCCCCGGCCTGTGAGACCTCTTCAGATGAATGACTTCTATAGCTTAGAGACTGACTGCAACTCCACCATCTACCCAGTAGAGCTGGACCTCATAGACATGAATTTTGTTCCCAACTTCTTTAAGTTGCGCATAAGCAATGCTGTGGACTTCAAGATGGAGCTCCTCAGCTCCGTAGACAAACAGCAAGTCTGGCAAGCAGAGATCTTGGGAATTGAATGCAGGAACAATCCCCAGCAGGACATTGTGAACACCTCTACTGGAGTTCCACACACTGCTAACATCCAGACCCCTGCGGAAGGTAGTTTGAAGCTAGTGCTGTATGATTAGCATGTACACATTGCTTCCTAACGTCCAGACCCCTGTGGAAGGTAGTAAAGCTAGTGCTGTATGATTAGCATGTACACATTGATTGCTAACGTCCATACCCCTGTGGAAGGTAATATGGAGCTAGTGCTATATGATTAGCATGTACACATTGCTTGCTAACGTCCAGACCTCTGTGGAAGGTAGTAAAGCTAGTGCTGTATGATTAGCATGTACACATTGATTGCTAACATCCAGACCCCTGTGGAAGGTAGTATGGAGCTAGTGCTGTATGATTAGCATGTACACATTGCTTGTTAACGTCCAGACCTCTGTGGAAGGTAGTAAAGCTAGTGCTGTATGATTAGCATGTACACATTGATTGCTAACGTCCAGACCCCAGTGGAAGGTAGTGTGGAGCTAGTTCTGTATGATTAGCATGTACACGTTGCTTGAATTTGTTTGTTTGTCCTTTCTCTCTTTTGTTTGTTGCTGATGTTGCGTCTCCTCCTTAGTGTCCACTACCAGCACAGAGGAAATGCCCTCTGGCTCCTCTAGCCCAGTCCAGCCAGCCTCCGTCTCATCCTCCATTACGGCTCACACTGGTGCAGTTGCTGTGTCCCCCAGTCTCTACGGCAACACCTTCAATGGACCAGTATACATGCCACTACAATTAGGTACGACATTTCAAGCACGTATTTCTGTGTTTGTTGATTTCCCAAAAGTGCTGTTGTGCAACTACCATTGTTAAATGACAACATTCAACATATTTACTTTTGTTGAAGGGTAAACATTCTCTATCTCTCTCTCTGTCTGTCTCTCACACACATACACATATACTCACTCACTTTCTCTCTCTTTGTCTTTCTCTCTCTCTCTTTTACAGATCAAATTCCACCAAAGTGAATTTCTGGATGTTGCTAAAACTACCTTTCTTCATGTTGCTGTAAATGGTAATCTAATGAAGCTTCAGTTTAGCAGCACTCAGCTTTCCTAAATTCACATTTTCAAAGACAATTAAATTTAACGTACAATGTTTATACTCAAGGCTTACAATCCTCAGATAATTATGTATATGTTATGTATAAAATTCTGATTTCTTCACAGCACAGTAATTTTCTTTGCTTTAAGCCCTATTATAGGCTACTGTTTGAAATATGCCACAAGTTTTAATGATTTCAGTAAGGCTTATTAACAGGGTATTGTTTTGTTCTAAAACTTTAAAGTACTTGTACTTGACTTTAAAGTGGAATGGTGCATTTGTTTACTTAATTACTGTATATGTTTTTAACTTTGATAAATAAAACTTAGTTGCAGAGTAATTTGAGAAAATACTCATATCATGATGTCTCTTTGCTGTAAGCGTTGTATTTACGGTACTTATTTTCTCTTTGAAAAAATCAGCACATTTTTACATTTAGCTCAGGGGTGCCCAAACATTTGCATACAACTGAACATGTATAACTGGCATTTTGTCTTGTTATAATTGTTTACCCACCATAAATACTCTAAATAGTTTTACCAATGACCTTTACAGAAGGATCAACAGCAGATGCCATTGAAAACCATCAGATAGAACTCAGGAATATGCCATTGGGTTTTACAGTAACTCAACCCTAACCATCAGATAGAACTCTAATATGCCATTGAGTTTTACAGCAACTCAACCCTAACCATCAGATAGAACTCTAATATGCCATTGGGTTTTTAACTCAACCCTAACCATGTTGTTGGCTAAGAGCTAAAGCTACCAGTTTAGGTTAATCCCTTATTATTATGTCCTTAAAGGCATTTAAAGTATTTTGTTGTTAAGTCCGACGTCACGGGCCCAACAGCTTTTTGTCAAAAACGCTTTCTAGCGCGGCCATCCGGTTTATTCGCAACTTGTAAACATTGTCACCCTCAGTTTTGTTTTAGTTTAGAGTAAAATAAAATACTCTAATAGTCGACGCAGTGGGCAGCATAGTCGACGCAGTGATCAGCATAGTGGACGCAGTGGGCAGTATAGTGGACGCAGTGGGCAGCATAGTCGACGCTGTGGTCAGTATAGTCGATGCAGTGATCAGCAGTGTTGGGAATGTTACTTTAAAAAAGTAATTAGTTATAGTTACTCACTACTTGTTCCAAAAAGTAACTGAGTTAGTAACTGAATTACTCTATGATAAGAGTAACTCGTTACCAGGGAAAGTAACTATTTGCGTTACTGTTAAAAAAAAGTTGCTATATGTCAAAGAATTTGGAAAAGCCAGTTGAAATTAGTAGAACAGACAGGTGTTTGTAGGCTACATAACTTTCGATATTTATTAGATAGATAGATAGATAAATAGATAGATAGATAGATAGATACTTTATTGATCCCCAAGGGGAAATTCAAGATATTGCACATCGACAGACCTACGGTTGACTTGTGTCATAGGTTTTTGTTGTGAGGCAGAAAGATCTAGCTTTTGCTGCTTGGAGGACTTTGCTCCGAGTCCTTCTTTGCTAGTGGATGGCGAGCTATCATCTGTGGTGGAGGTAGGCTATCGGTGTTTTTGGCCACTAGCTTTAGATACGTGTGTGAGATGCCTCATTAAATTAGAGTTGCTTACAACGGATGTCGACAAAGTCTTCGCTCCTGGACATAATGTAGCCTACACATTACATGCACGTTCTTCTTGCCTTTGACCACAATGAATTTGAAGTAGTGCTTATATCTCCACCTTGAAAATGCCAACTTTTCATCGTCGGATTGCTCCTGACCTGCTGTTTCGTCGAATCTCTACTTAAGCTGTTGCGTGTGTGTGTGGCGCGTGTGCTGGCAAGTGTGTAAAAACACTGGCTTTGATTGGCTATCATGAAACATGACTCTGCCTTAGCCAATCATAATCGCTTACGTCTTTATTAATCCACCTCCTCACTAGCTGTGAGCCAGGGGTGCGTTCGGATTACACAGTTTATTCAGTCAATGCAAAGTAAGTAACGCATCGCATTTTAACGTCCAGTAACGTTAACGGCGTTGTAACGTTGTAAAAAGTAATTAATTAGATTACCCCGTTACTGAAAAAATAACGTCGTTACCTAACGCCATTCTTTTAAACAGCGTTATTCCAAACACTGGTGATCAGTAGGGGTGTAAAGATTAACCGATACGTGTAACCGTGAGAGAAGCTAGAAAGTGTGTCCCCTGATAGTGCGTGGCTATAATGAACCTACCGTCTGTGTATAATGAGGATAATAATGGTGCTCTGCTGACCCACTGTGATATTACCCGTTATGCAGAGAATAGGCAGGACCCGTTTCAATATATTAAATGGAAATGTATTATTAAAGAAACTAAGCGATGTCGACTCAACTGAATCCTACTGATACGAGACTATCGACCTCCGTGACTGTATGGCCCTCTTTTTCTGAACTGTTAATAATCCGTAGCTTGTTTAGGAACTTCTTTCTTCCGACTGTTAAAAACCATGCAGCTTCACGTCTCCTCTGTTTGTAAACTGCCCTGGTTGCTAGGCAGTGACGTCAGCCAACCACTACAGTTACGTTCTCTCCCGTTACATACGTATCGGTATTCGTTTTTAACCTGTAAGATACGACTGGATCGATATGTGATGCCTCGTATCGAAACAAACATGACATGAACCGGTCATTGTCCCGATTTAAAAGTAAAGAATCAGTTCGCAATATGTTTCTGACTTCAGTCTCGTTAGTTGTTGCGAAAAACTCAATGCCCTGGCCTGGTGCATCACAATTTTGATTTGAGAACAATGACTGCCTCCCATTGGTCAAAGAAGCCATAGCCTATCACGCCCTGTCCATTTCAATGACGCAACGACAGCTATCACTCTGGTTAAGACCAAAACGTGCCCGCAGCCCGAATCAGCAAGCAGCACTTTCTGAAAGATGTCTGAGACTGAAGCAATTTTCAGCACGCCGGCGAAACTTAAATCCAAAGTTTGGAAGTCGTTTGGCTTTTACAAAAAAGAAGGTAAACTTGACAAAAGTATTGCAATCTGCAAATTGTGTAGGGCAGCGATTAAGTACAGTGGCAGTACCACAAACCTCAGTACACACATTTCCAGACACCATGCAGCTGAAGCTAACATTGACAATGCTAGCGCTGCACCGAGTAGCACAAACATGCCATGCTATCAGCCACAATTTAGCTCCAATTCGGCGAGGGCTAGGCGAATATCAACATTTGTAGCTCGCTTTATCGCCTTGGACCTCAGGCCGTACAGTGTAGTTGAGAATTATGGATTTCGCGACTTGGTGAATGAATTAGAGCCCAGGTACAAAATCCCGTGCAGACAGCATTTCAGTGAGAAACGCATTCCCGAGCTGTACATAAAAACCAAGGATGACCTGAAAGAAAGACTTTTAAGAGCCGAACGAGTGGCAATTACAACAGATGCCTGGACGTCATGTGCAACCGATTCATATGTGATGATCACAGTTCATTATGTTACTTCGGATTGGGAGTTAGAGAGCCATGTCTTGCAGACTAGAGTGTTCAATGAATCACACACAGGGAAAAATATAGGTGCTTTACTTAAGGAATCCTGTGTCGAGTGGAATATTGCTGATAAAGACCCAGCTCTGGTGACGGATAACGCCAGAAACATGATTGTGGCTGGTGTGGAGGCCGAGATGAGCCCTCAGCTTCTGTGCTTCGCGCATACATTGAATCTGGCTGCCCAGAAGGCCTTTCGTGTTAGCAATGCTGCAAGGGTGCTTGGAAAAGTGAAGAAGGTGGTCGGATTTTTCCCTCGAAACACAACGGGAGCTGATCTCCTTAAACAGAAACAACAGCAAATGGCATTGCCCGGTCACACGCTCATCAATGACGTTCCCACCCGGTGGAACAGTTCGCACGACATGCTCGAGCGTTTTTTAAAGGAACAACCGGCCATTTTTGCCACACTTGTGTTGCTCACAGGAGGAAAGGTAGAAACTTTAAATGATGAGACAGTAAGTATCGTTCAACTTTTTACTGGAACTCTCAAGGGCACACGGGACCACGTATCATAGTGCAGTATCAATATATACCATGTACCGGTTACATCACTACAGTGCCACCTGCTGGTGATGGAGTACACGCACTCAAGCATGATAAAGTAATACTGTAAACACAACATCTCCCATGTTTCTCATAAGATTACTTTACCCATATGAAATTGAGATTAGATTTCACTGAACCAAATATGTACATATAATCCATTCATTCTATTGCTTTAACAAAGAGTAACATGTTTTTTTTTCTCATTAATTTTTTTTATTGTCAAAAACATAATCAAATACAACAAATAACATGTTATAGACACACACAAGTAATATTACCTACTAACCCCCCCCCCCCCCCACCATACCCCCCACCACCACTCTCCTCCCACACCTCCCAACATAGTATTAAGACAGTCACAGACAGGTTATGGTTAAATCAGCATTAGATCTTTCAGCTTAGATATAGATAGAGATAGATAGATAGATACTTTATTGATCCCCAGGGGAAATTCAAGAAATATCAAGTTCTCCCATATCAATATTGTATGTGGCTGAGCGTTATTTACTCTAGCTGATGACAATTCCATGTAAGATATATACAAGAATGTCCATAGCCAGTGAATAGTAGAAATGTCATGAGGGGACTTCCAGCGCTGCGCAACAATCTTTTTGGCTGCAGTGAGCCCTGCAAGCCATACCTTATCATACCATGCCCTGCAAGCCATACCTTACCATACCATGCCCTGCAAGCCTTATGGGAATCATCATTTAAAAGGTGCACAGCCGGGGAACTGAACTCCTGTTAGATCTGTGATAATTTCGGTCACCCTTCTCCATAATCTAGATACATCTGGACATTCCCACATAACATGTAAAAAAGAGCCAAGGGTTCCATGAGTGCAAAAGGAGCAATATGGATCAGAGACAAATCCCATTTGATGTCTTATTCTTGGTGTTACATATGCCCTATGGCAGAATTTTAAATGTATGTATCTATGATTTGGATTTTTTGAGGCACCAGAGACATTGTCCCAAATGGCTTCCCAGTCTAATTCTTGTCCCAAATTTGTTATGTCTCTATCCCAAGCTTTCATGCCTGATGTGGGTGTGTATTTTTGAGAGTTGAATCTATCATAGAGAAATGACACTATTTGTTTTGGTGACTGCTGTATCCAACTCAAAATAGGATGATCCCTTAACTCCGACCCCCAAGGAACACTGTAGGCTTTACAGGCTGATCTTACTCTAAAATAAAAGAAAAGAGAATGTGTGTCAATATCATAATGGGATATCAACTCTTGGAAACTAAATATGGCACTCTCCCCACTAATGTCCTGCAATGTCTTAATACCTTAAGCTTCCCAATGTTTGTTTACGAACGGTTTTCCCCCAGACAAAAAGTGGCTATTATTCCATAACAGGGATGATGTACACCATTTGTTTTTAAATTGTATGAATCTTTCTGCCGCCCTGAACACCTGAATCATGTATGTCAAAATTGGACCATAGTGTAACGCACACTTCTTGATAGTCACACCTGTGAGAAGAAAATCTTTTAATCTAATTGGTGCTATTAGTTCTTGTTTCATCTTCCATGATGAAATATTGTCCTCACCTATCCAGTACCTGAGGCTTCTTAGTATAAATGCCCAGTGGTATAATTTGAAATTAGGACAGGCCAGTCCTCCATCCATCTTGCCAATCTGAAGAGCTGACCATTTTAACTGCGGTCGCTTACCATACCACAGATAGCCTCTTAGCAAAGTTTGCAAGTGCAAGTGGGATCATTGAGCTTACAAAGTTAATGCGGGGTAAGATGTTCATTTTGATGACTGAGACACGGGCTGGTACTGAGCTTGGTAGATGTTTCCATCTGTTTATATCCTCCTCTATTTTTTTCAGAATCGTGGAGAATCTTTCGCCACAGAGATAAGGGAAGTGTTTATTCTAACACCCAGGTATAGGACCTCAGTTACGACTTTAATGTTGATGAGCATAAGGGCAGATTTGGAAAGATTTACCTTATACCCTGAAAGATATCCCAATTGCTCCAGTATCGCCAAGACAGACGGAAGTGTTTGCTGGACACTTGCCAAATAGACCAAGATGTCATCAGCATAAAGTGATATTGAGTGTGACGTTGAACCAATTGTAATAGGAGAGATTATGGGAGAATTTCTAACTAAGTGTGCCAGGGGTTCTATGGATAACATAAAAAGCAGAGAAGACAGAGGGTCTCCCTGTCTTGTGCCCCGTCTTATGTCAAACTATTCTGACATACCTCCCCCAACACATAAACTGGCTGATGGGTTGGCGTATAGTCTTAATCATATTAATGAATTTATCCCCAAACTTGAATTCTTTCATTGTCCTCCAGAGAAATGGCCATTCCAGGCGATCAAACGCCTTTTCAGTGTCTAAAAAAAGTAAGCCACTGTCTTTTGGAATTTTATTAGATGCACTGAGTATGTGTAATAGCCGACGGACATTATCAGAGGCTAGACGCCCCTTAAGAAAACCTGGACTTAAACCTGAACCTGGACTTATAATGTCCCCTATTACTTTCTCAAACCTTCTAGTCAGCATTTTGGAGAATATCTTGAGGTCAGCGTTTATCAAAGATATTGGACGGTAGTTGGCACATTCTAGGGGGTCCCTACCGGGTTTAGGAATGACTGTGATCAGGGCTGTGTTTAGGTCTCTATGAAAGGCACCCCTTTCAATAGCATAATTTAAAGTGTCTAACCATACTGGTCCAAGTATATCCCAGAGTGCAAGGTATAACTCCACTGATATCCCATCTAAACCTGGTGTTTTGCCTTTATTTGTAGTTTTAACTGCTTCAAGCAATTCCTCCAGTGGCATCTTCTGCTGTCAAAGTAGGAAGCTCTATTCTACTGAAAAAATGGGAGAAGTCGTTTTCTGTGGGCGATTGTTCATCTGTATACAGAACAACTTCTTCTGTTGACGTCACCATTCCCCTCTTAGGACATCTAATAGCTGGTATCGCTCTTTTTGCTTCCTGCTGCTTAAGAAAAATGAGTAACATGTTGAAACACAAGAGCAGTGTCTAAATGTAACCGGCAACATCAATGTTAACTACAACGCATAAAATTGTAAACTTAGATTCTTCAAGGGATTCAGGTAAGTATTATGTCAGTGCATCGGAAATAACTCGGGTAAGTATTATAGTGCATCAGAAGTATATCACTGAAACAAGGCTGATTAAACTACATATTGTGTTGTGCCTGCCCGGCTCGAGGCAAACACCACATAAAAGGGGAGACCACACGCTGCTCAAAATTAAGATATTTATTAAATAAATGAACTATGTACAAAAGTCAGTGAATGAAGAGTAAAGCAAGACTGTAGTGTATGTCAGCATAGTGAGGTGAAGTGCAAAACCAAAAGAAACGAACAGGGCGCAGCCCACCCAGCCGCAACGACAGCACCCCGCAACTCTGGAACCGGCAGTCAGCGGAAGCGGAGAGAGAGAGCGAGAGAGATTGAAGCAGGCTCCCGGGACCCGCTTATATCCTGCCCTAATCGCTGGCGCAATTAGCCCACGCCATTCTGCAGAGCTCCCCCTGTAGGCCACACACAGAACAGCAGCAGAGCCAACACAGACAAAGAGCAGGAAGCGCGACAAGACCCAGCACTGACCAGCTGGGGCGTCACAATTGAAAAACATAGAATTTGTTTTACATTCTTTTTTTTCTTTACATTGTCAAGAAATCAACTCATTGAACAGCATTACATTCTTTTTTTTTTTCATAGGGCAGCGATCCGCCTACACCCTGTACATATATTTTGTCACTTCATCACGTAATCCTTCATCCAGGTTGGTGAGTGACTTTTTCTGTGACGTGCAGCCGGTCTACGCGATGTCTCTGCTGGACTGGTACTGTTCTTCATTTCATCACTGTGGAGAGACAGGCGCGCCGCGTTCCACCTCTTCCCATCACTCAAGACGAAGGTGCTCGCGCCGGTTCGCCTCCGCACCGTCAGGGGTTCGGTGTACCGTCTCTCTCCCTTTTCCACATGGAAAGGCTTGCGGATGCGCACTGTGTCACCAACCGAAATCTTGGGAGACTTTGCACCTCTCTTGGAGTCGAAGTACTGCTTGCTCCTTTTCTGTCGCCGGATGACTGTGGCTCTGACATTGTCGTACTCTCTGTTCTCTGTAGGTGGTAGGACGTGGAGCTTTGTCCACATCGGTCGTCCTCTCAGCCGCTGGAAAGGACTTTTGCCGGTGGTTGCATGATCAGTGGCTCTGTAGCTCTGCAGCATCTCCGTCACTGCAGGTTTCCATGGACGCTGGGCTACCTCTGCTGCCTGGATACAGTCTTTTAAGACACGGTTGAAGCGTTCCACGCACCCGTTTGACTGTGGATGGTATGCGCTCGTCTTGATGTGTTTAATGCCTCTTTCCTTTAGGAAGTCAGCAAAAGCAGAGGATGTGAATTGTGGCCCATTGTCGGACGTAATTGCAAGGGGGTTGCCTTCACGTGCGAACACGGTGGAAAGGAATTTCAGCACTGTTGCAGTAGTTGCATTTGAGGTGAAGGCCACCTCCGGCCACTTGCTGAAGTAATCGATGAAAGTAATGGCGAATCTGCAGTCATAGGCCGCACGCTCGAATGGGCCTACGATGTCAATTGCCACGTGCTGAAAAGGGCCCCCGGGAAGGTCAACAGGCTGTAATGGGGCTGGAGAAGCTCTGGCTGTTTTGTCACGACTGGCAGATTGAGCAGGACAGCAGGACTTGATGGACAAGATCGTCCATTGATGTCGTATTGGTAGCACATCAGCTTAGCAGACCATCTTGCGATCCTCATGCCGGCTCTGTTCATGCCTTTGGTGTTGAGGAGAGTGGTCAGTGCTTGGTGATCAGTTCGTAGTGTGAATCTGTGTCCCCACACGTAGGTGCGCCATCTTTCCACAGCCCACACGCAGGCGAGGGCTTCCTTTTCTGTAGTGGAGTACTTCCTCTCGGCTGCAGACAGCGTGCGTGAAGCGAAGGCAACTATGCGTTCTTGGTTGCCAGGGTGCAGCTGAGTCAGTACGGCCCCTAGGCCATAATCAGAGGCATCTGTTGTGACGAAGGTAGGTAGCTTCGGGTCAAAGACAGCCAGAACAGGGCTCTCTAACAGCATCGCTTTCAGCTTGGTGAAACTTTTCTCTGCGTCACTGTCCCACTGTAGCTCAGACTGTGGACTTGATCTGAGCAGCTGACGCAGTGGTTCGACCAGTGTTGCATAATTTGGCAGGAATTTGCTGAACCATGATGTTAACCCCAGGAAGGAACGCAGGGCAGGCATGTCTTTTGGGGCAGGTGCATCGGCAATGGCAGTAAGATGCTCGGGACTTGGGCGTAGCCCTTCTTTGGAGATGACGTGTCCCAAAAAGGGAATGCTTGTCTGTCCAAATGAGCTTTTCTCAAAGTTAATCTGAAGGTTTGCATCTTTCAGGCGCTGCAGGACTGCTTGCAAGTGCTCATCATGTTGCTCTTTGGACTCTCCACTGACTATTATGTCATCTAAATAGTTCTGTACTCCAGGCAGGCCTTTTAGAATTGTTTGCATCATTTTCTGGAATGCAGATGAAGCAGACGCAAGTCCGAATGGAACTCGTGTGAATCGGTAGAGTCCATCGTGTGTAACGAAGGCAGTGAGGTTGCGACTCTCAGTGTGCAGTGGTAACTGGTGATAAGCTGAGCTCAAGTCAATCTGACTGTAGTGTGTGGTGCCTGCTATTGACGAGAACAAATCCTCCATATGAGGAAGTGGGTAACAGTCCATGATGACACTTTTGTTGGGCTCACGGAGGTCAACACAGAGCCGTATTCCACCTGAGCACTTTCGTGCAACAACAAGAGGACTCACCCATTCAGATGCATCCACACGCTCAATGATGCCGGCCTGAAATAAGCGATTCAGCTCCTCCGACACCTCCTCTCGTATGCTCAGCGGCAACCGTCTCAGCTTCTGGCGAACTGGCTGCACCGTGCTGTTCACCTGGACCTTGTGAACGAAACCTTTCACACAACCGAGCTGCTGGGGTGAAGTAGAATCAATGTTATTCACAGTGACATTTTGAGCAAGTAGCCTAGCAGCGTTCACCTTGCCTCCCATGATGTTCACATTCACCTTTAATCAGGTCAAGCCCCATCAGTGGCGATCCAGCTTTCACGATGTAGAAGTGAGTGGAGACTCTTTTGTCATCTGCAATGTAAACTGTAGCAGGTAAGCATCCAAGTACAGGCAATTCACCTTTTGCATAAGTAACTAATCTGATTTTTGGTTCACAGAGTGAGCAATCTGCAAAGTAACTTTTGTACATGGACTCAGGCAGGATAGACACAGAAGCGCCAGTGTCAACAATGAGCTGCAGGGAGTGAGAGTTTCCTTGTGGTGCTTCGACCTTCACAGTACAGGTAAGCTTTTCTTCAGCCGCAGCCGCGGGCTTCGTTTCATCCACGCAAAGCACCTCCACCTCAGGCACCGTAACTTCCCTCACCTTACTCACTGACGATTTGCATACTTTTGCAAAGTGTCCCTTTTTCCCGCATTTGTTGCATTTCACAGAGGCAGCTGGACAGTTCTTGTCATTCGCTAAGTGTTTGTTGGACCCGCATCTGTAACACTTGCGATCGGAACTCGCCTGTGAATGGCGGTCTGTAGCTGAGGGCTTAGCTGGACGCGCTCCCCTTTTCCCGCGGAACTGAGCACTCGTAGCCCTGATAGCTTGCACTGATGCCGTTGGCGGGTTTTTAGCTGAAGACAGTAGCGTCGAATTTTTAACTGCTTCTTCAATTTGAGATTCAAGTGTTTGTGCCTTCTCTAAATTTAAATCTTCCTCCATCAGTAATTTATCCTTCACGGCACTCAGGTGAGCACCAGAGATAAGCTGATCACGAATCATTTCCCCCTCCATTGCGCCGAATTGGCATTGTGAAGCTAGCGATCTCAAAGCTGCTACATACTGGGAAGCGGTTTCATCAGCTCGTTGCAAACGCTGTCTGAACTTGTGCCTCCATGCTATCACATTCATTTTAGGTATGAATTGCTTTTCTAAAGCAGCCATGGCCTCATCAAATGTCGTACCTTGATCTGGTAAGTCGTAGAAAATGCGTTGTCCCTCCGGACCCAGGCACTGTAGCAGTACTGCACGCTTTCGTACGTCTGGCCATGTGTTTCCCGTAGCATGTATGGCTAGCATATAATTATCGAACATTTTCCTCCATGTAGCAATCGGAATCGGTGGCTCACCCACTTGTGGAAGAAAAACTGGTGGACTCGGTACCAATGCGCTCATCCTCGTCGCCAATTTGTGGTGTTGCTCACAGGAGGAAAGGTAGAAACTTTAAATGATGAGACGGTTGAGATGAGATGAGATCGTTCAACTTTTTACTGGAACCTCTCAAGGGCACACTGGACCAGGTATCATAGTGCAGCATCAATATATACCATGTACCGGTTACATCACTACAGTGCCACCTGCTGGTGATGGAGTACACGCACTCAAGCATGATAAAGTAATACTGTAAACACAACAACACTCATGTCAAGGGAGCTCAGGAAAGGAGAAGATGTGAGCACTCTTAATGAAAATGACCTGTGCAATGCTGAGGACATGGTCAAAGTGATGACACCTGTTAAAGTTATAACAACAGTCATGTGTGAGGATGATCATGATTTCCATGATAGCCCCCCTCAGAGTAAAACTTAAGAAGCACTTCCAGGCAACTACTGAGGACACAGGACTCATTAGGGAAATGAAGAAGGTGTTCCTGGATGATTTAAAAAAAAAAGGTACCAACAAGTTGAGGATCTGTTGTGCATTGCATCCGCTTTGGAACCACGCTTCAAAAGCCTGTCCTTCCTGAGTGACCATGACACTGAGAGGATCTTCATTTTGCAGATGAAGCAACAGCCCTGCATAATAAAGTAAGTCCCTCCTCAACTCCTCCTGTACTCCTATGCAAAATACTGATTATTATTGTTAAAGCTTATATTTAGTTGAATGCATTGTTTTGTCTGTCTCTCTTATTATATTGCTGTATATTGCTATGATTAACTGGTGTCAGTCAGTGCATTGCATTGAGATCAGGCTGCTGCATTGAACTAGCCAACTAGTTCATTCAAATTTTGAGTATCAGTTACAAACGTCTACCTGGTTGGTGGTTACTAATCATACCTGTTATTTTGTAATATTCTTACTAGAAAGCAGAAGAGACAGACAAGAAGACCCTGCTCATGGAGATGCAGATAACAGCCCAGTCGAGGTCCAGGAAGAACCAAGAGGTGCATTCTCTTATAGGCTACTACATGTTGTGCATAATTTACATTTAAAGCAATATCTAATGCTATGGTAAATGTTTTCAAGGGTCATCATGACAAAACCAAGTCAATGGCCTAATATTGTTTTAATTGTTTTTGTTTTTCATGTCAATTGTTTTTCATGTCAGATGGCCATCTTCCTTGTAAAAAGAAGATGAGTACAGTACTGGACCAGCTGTTTGGAGAAGTAAGAACAATAGCAAGAAGCTCCAGAGAGGGCAAATGAGGAAATCCTGAGGTACAGAGAGAGAAACCTTTTGCCCCTGAATGGCAATCCACTGGAGTGGTGGAGAGCACAGGTGGACTTACCATTGCTGTCAGCTATCACTAAAAGATACCTCTGCATACCAGCCACAAGTGGGGCAGAGTGTTTAGTACAGCAGGAGATATTATATCCTCACAACGCAGTGTACTTCTGCGTGAGCATGCGGATCAATTGATTTTTCTAAAGAAGAATCTTAAAAAACTCAATCAAAAATGAATTTCGTCTTTGGAGGGGTTAGGAGGCTGATTAATGGTTCTATGTATATATGGCAGCTGTGGGTGTTGAACACAATTTTCAGTTAAGTGTAGTTCAGTAGTTCAGTTATGTTACCTTATTTATCTTGGATTTTAAGATAACTTGGACACTTAATTGGCAGAGGCACATTTTATGTGACTTTTATGATATGAATAAATGGTGTCTTTCTGTCTTACACATTTTATTTTTTTATCATCCTACCTCAACAGGACACCTAACACTAGCCACACTTTTTTACACAGAGCTCTGTGTGTCTACTAATACATTTTTTGCATCTCCTTACTGTTTATTTGGCTGCAATTTGTGCCATTATGTAATACTCAGATTTCAATACCTGGAATATACCTCAGTTTATGTTAAAAGTGTTACTGATACTGAAGTTACTGCATTCGGATTGTAACAGTTATCCAGTGGCTAGATGGCAATTGTGTGTGTTAAAGGAACACGCCACCCAATGTCAGTAGTAATATATGTTCTTACCTTAACTTTCACGAGTTGAGTCATACCTCTCCCGTGTCAGTACACCTTCAGTGAGAACCTACAATGTAAATAGTCATGAAAATAAAGAAGACACATTGAAATGAAAAGGTTTGCCCAAACTTTTGGTCTGTACTGTATGTTTTATAAACTTCCTTAACGCCTAAAGAGTTGTGCTAGTTGTGCCAGAGGCCTGGGCTTTTAGCTCGGTTGTTAGCACACTCGACTCCTGAATCCCGAAGGTGTTGCTGTTTGTGGGGCGAGTGCAGGGCTGAGCGTGCAGATCAACACAAGGCTTTGGTGCCGTGACCCGGATCAGGAGTGAGATTTAGACACGAACACGCAAGTTGTGTTTAAAAGGGGAAGTGGGGGCTACATGTGTGCCATACAGTAGCAGGAATGGCGTCATCACAACACACATCTTTGGGCCGTTTACTCAATTAAACAGGAAGTGGAGGCTACATGTGACAGAGCTGCCAACTCCCACGTACTGGCCGTGAGACTCCCTCATTTTATTGGCTTCACACACACACACACACACACACACACACACACACACACACACTGTCATTGTAGAATCCTCCTGTATCTTACAACACAGATGGAATGCAGACGGCCCGGTTCTAATGAGGAACAAGAACACGGAACAGTTCAACTGCAACCTCTCAGATGCGTGCATTAGTAGCAATGACAGCAGAGAGGAGTAGCCTACCTGTACCTTCTGCACTTAAAGGGTAGGCTATTGTGATCTCTTATATTAGCTCTTCATTTCTTACACTTTAAATGGTAGCTGCTGATCAGACACAAACTATTTTGAGGAACTTCAGCCTTCTGCGTACTCCTTTACACAATAATGATTTATATGGCATGACGGTTATTTGTGTAACTTCCCCGTTCTGTCAAAACAAACAACCAAGTGGGAAGGTGAGGTGATTTTGTCAGCTGAGCTCTGCTGTGGTTGGGCATTTCATTGTGTGTTTGACTGTTTCTGTGGTCAGTTTCCCAACACTCACACACATCTCTGGATTTCCCATGTGTGTGTGTCCAGTGCGGGGTATTTCAGGCAGACTCATTTCACCCTCCGTCAGTTGAGCTCAATGAGCCTACGTTCCTCTTTCTTCTTCTCTTATTTCCTTAGTGTTGTTTATGTTTTTGTTTACACTCCAGTAGGCTTGGAACCAGAGTAACATACAAAAACAGGGCTGGGTGATTCAAACAGTTAAGGTAAGCCTGTTGTTTTGACAGCATATATTTAACAATGTTTTATCATCTTGCAGCTTAAAGGAAACACACTGCACTGGGGGTGGTTTTGTAAACACAAGGGGCAAATCTCGCCTGGGTCTATTTCACTGGGGGTTGTTTTGTAAACACAAGGGCAAATCTCTCCTGGGTCTATTTCACTGGTGGTTGTTTAGTAAACACAAGGGCAAATCTCTCCTGGGTCTATTTCACTGGGGGTGGTTTTGTAAACACAAGGGCAAATCTCTCCTGGGTCTATTTCACTGGGGGTTGTTTTGTAAACACAAGGGCAAATCTCTCCTGGGTCTATTTTACTGGGGGTGGTTTTGTAAACACAAGGGCAAATCTCTCTTGGGTCTTGGTAATAAGACAATAGGACACTGCTGAGTTATTGTCAGAGTTCCTCTCTGAAATTTCATGGACTGGTTTCCACAGATCAGTCTTGTTTTATATTTCCTGCCTGTCTGCATTTCTGTTGCCCTGATAAAGCTCATTTGAGAGTCACATTTTAAAGAGTCACTGAGATGCTATCATACTACATCATACTGAATGATTCGGCTCTGATTCAGCCCTGATGTGGCCCAGAAACATCCCCGGTGGCCCAGATTGGGATCTGAGTCAGTGAGGTGTTATCTTAGATTAAAAACTCAGAACTGAGTCTTTGAGTATGATCTACAGTGGCCCAGATACACTGACACATAGTCCCATAGAGATATCATAGATCATACTCGATCTCCCAGCACTAGAGTGCAGAGGGACCAGGAGAAGCATCTGAAGTAATGCTGTCAAGTGCCGCTATTAAAGGTGTACTATGCAAGTGCGCTATTAAAGGTATACTATGCAAGTGCGCTATTAAAGGTGTCCTATGCAAGTGCTGCTATTAAAGGTATACTATGCAAGTGCGCTATTAAAGGTGTCCTATGCAAGTGCTGCTATTAAAGGTATCCTATGCAAGTATGCTATGCAAGTATGCTATTAAAGGTATCCTATGCAAGTGCTGCTATTAAAGGTATCCTATGCAAGTGTGCTATTAAAGGTATCCTATGCAAGTGCTGCTATTAAAGGTGTCCTATGCAAGTTGTTTACCATAATATAGCAGGAGCCCAGTAGCACACAAAAAGTAAACTGCATTGGATCCTTTAACACAAGATTCACACACACAGGTAACATCACATAACAACAGTTAGGGGCAGCCGTGGTCTACTGGTTAGGGCTTCAGGCTTGTAACTGAAGGGTTGCCGGTTCCAGTAGGAAAAATGTGGTTGAGGAAGTGGTTGAGCACTGCTCTCTGTCAGGGTAGGCGGATAGGACCCAAGCGCAAGACTCCTCCAGGCCGAATTACAGACAAAACCACTTTATTATGAACTACAAACTTTACAAACTACTTACATACATACGGGGCTTCGACAAGACAAACAGAGAGACAAGCCGACCGGGAACAGAGAAACAAGAGGGTAAAAATACACATACCAATTAACAGAAAGACCGAGGACTGGACAAAACCAACAAGACAACAACAAGGAACAGGTGAGGCAGAACTGGAGGGAAAACAAACGAGACAGGAAACATGACCAAATAAGGAGATGGGGCGGAGACAAGACAGGTGACAGGCAGGTAGAGACAAAACACATGGGAAACAGGAAAAAACAAACACAGGACAATACACAAAATGGCCACCAGGGTGGCACAAACTCAGAGGTCAGGGCCAGATCCTGACAGTACCCCCCCCTCAACGGACGCCTCCTGGCGTCCCCTGAAAAGTCCAACCAGGGTGGGCGGAGGGGGCCTGGACGGAGGGACTGGTCCCGGGGGGCAGACTTGACTCAGACGGGGCAGACTTGGACGGGGCAGACTCGGAGGGCTTGGGCAGGGAACAAGCAGACGGGACAGACTCAGGCAGGACAGACACAGACTCAGACTCAGGCAGGACAGACTCAGACTCAGGCAGGACAGACTCAGGCAGGACAGACTCAGGGAACAGAGACGGGAACAGTGACGGGAACAGTGACGGGAACAGTGACGGGAACAGTGACGGGAACAGTGACGGGAACAGAGACGGGAACAGAGACGGGCACGGTGACGGTGACTGGCACAAAGACGGAGACAGGGACAGACCACTTGGGAGAGACAGGAACAGAGAAGGGCTCGGGCAGAGGCGGGGCCGGAGAGTCAGAGGGAGGCGGATCCGGCTCCGGCAGAAGCGGGGCTGGACAGACAGGCAGAGGCTGGGTTGCCGGCATGGCGTCGGGCGACTGGGCTGCGGGCGTGGCGTCGGGCGACTCGGCTGCCAGCGTGACGTCGGGCGACTCGGCTGCGGGCGCAGGAGCGGACTCGGCTGCGGGCGCAGGAGCAGGCGCCTCTGGGCTGGGCGCAGGAGCAGGCGCCTCTGGGCTGGGCGCAGGAGGCATGGTGTTGGATGACCGGGTTGGCCGACGCTTTGCACGTCTCCTCCTGGAGGTAGCCTGAGGGACCTGGATGAGTTCAGGGGGGAATTGGAACTCGTCAGGCTGAGGTTCTGGACCTGAAGCAGCTGGCTGCAGGCGCAGGACGCCCACCCTAAGCCCCTGGCAATGAGCTGGAGGGGCAGGGTCAGGCGGGAGACTAGCAGCCTCAAAAACTGGATTGCCGGAGGGAACAAGGAGGGATTGAAGGCTCTTACCCAGACCTGACAGCTGGTCGGCCAGGGTAGCCATTCCTGGAACCTCTTTCAGCCAGGGTCTTGAGGAAATAGTCCTCTGCATCAATGTAACGATAGCATGCCGGCGCCCCAAGTCAGTGGACTTCACTAGCTCAGCGTTGAGCCTGCTGAGGGTGTAATCCACCTGACTTAGCTCCTCCATAGGGAAGTCTGCTGGGTCCATACTTGGTCGGCTCGTACTGTCAGGGTAGGCGGATAGGACCCAAGCGCAAGACTCCTCCAGGCCAAATTACAGACAAAAAAACACTTTATTATGAACTACAAACTACTTACATACATACGGGGCTTCGACAAGACAAACAGAGAGACGAGCCGACCGGGAACAGAGAAACAAGAGGGTAAAAATACACATACCAATTAACAGAAAGACCGAGGACTGGACAAAACCAACAAGACAACAACAAGGAACAGGTGAGGCAGAACTGGAGGGAAAACAAACGAGACAGGAAGCATGACCAAATAAGGAGATGGGGCGGAGACAAGACAGGTGACAGGCAGGTAGAGACAAAACACATGGGAAACAGGAAAAAACAAACACAGGACAATACACAAAATGGCCACCAGGGTGGCAACTAACTCAGAGGTCAGGGCCAGATCCTGACACTCTCCCATGCCATTGTCATTTCTCCAAGTTGTTTAGTTAGCTTGTTGGGTGACGGTCCAGAGTGAAACCTGTAAACCACCTGAATAATCCTGCTTTGTGACGCCCCCTGCCCTTAATTAAGCTCAACTGCAAAGCCCTTTGGGACAGCTCCTGTTGTTTTTAAATGAGCTTTATAGATGTGATCTTGAATTTCCCCTTGGGGATCTATAAAGTATCTATCTATCTGATTTGACTGGACTTGCCTGATTGGTCCCTGTTGACCCCACAGGGAATCT
>NW_027468674.1:4153754-4173754 GCF_046254945.1 Alosa pseudoharengus
AACGCCATAATAACGCCATAACAACGCCGGCTACAGAATATATTCTCAGCCCGCATCAGAAGCCTAGACTAGAGCAATACTCTGTTCTCATTCAGCAAAACACCAGCACAGAGTTGGAGGAAGTCAACAGCAGCTGAGTTTGCAGGCACTCATGTCTTTAGTCCCCATACGTCTAGTCTAGTCCTCACATAGGTCACTTGTCATATGTCTAGTCCAGTCCTCACATAGGACTATCTATCTACTGTATCTATCTATCTATCTATCTATCTATCTATCTATCTATCTATCTATCTATCTACTGTATCTATCTACTGTATCTATCTATCTATCTATCTATCTATCTATCTATCTACCGGAAGAAACTACAGCGCATCATCAGCAGAGCATCCAAAGTCATTGGTTCACCCCTTGAATCACTCTACCACAAACGGACACTACGCAGAGCCCACAAGATCATCTCTGATCTCACCCACCCTGCACACTACACATAGCCCACAAGATAACCTCTGATATCACCCACCCTGCACACTACACATAGCCCACAAGATAACCTCTGATATTACCCACCCTGCACACTACGCAGAGCTGATATCACCCACCCTGCACACTATGCAGATGGTCCCAATGGCCAGGAAAAATGGGTACAAAAAGTCTATCCTGAACCAAGGCATATTAAAATAACTCCCCTCCCCACTTACTCATGCACCACCCAGTCAGGGTGATGATGAGAATGATCAGTACCGAGAACTGCACTAGTATTTATTCATTTATGTTTTTTAACCACTTATGTAAATACAATTTACAGTTTTTCGCAGTCGCTTTGGTGCTATTCTCACATCACTATTAACATTTGCACAGCAGTTAGTGCATTTCTCAAAACAATTAGTGCAAACTGCAAAACCTAGTGGATGACCTGCAAAGTCCATTCCTCATAAGCACGTATTCATTTCAATGAAACTGTCAGTGTCATCAAAATGAGAAGTCTTTACACCATCGTTTATGAACAAGATAGTCAAATGGCTTTGTCATGTTTTCATTATGACAGTTCTCTCAGTGTTTTCCAATGCAAAAAAAGGGCAGAACTCGGTGACACTACCTGAACATGCTCAAGACAGCACTATACACTACTTGTACAGCCATTTGAAAACTACAGTAAAGTTACACATTGCTGTAGTTAGGGGAGTAAGTGAGTACAAGACACTGAATACATACATTTTTACTGTATGCTATTTGCAATTCTACAGCATTATGACAGAATTTGATAACTAGTTCAACAATTTTGTATGTAATGACTCAAGCAATGCAATGAAGACTATTAGTTTTATAGGGAATAACTATTCAGTATCCATAAGTATAGTTCATTTTGACTGACATGACATAAGCAAATGATAATGTTAAAAAACAGCAGAGAATTGTATGAAAGCAACTGATACATGTCCAAAAGCATTTGCAATTTGTTCAAAGGAAGGAGAATTTGCTACTATGATGTGCACAAATGACTAAATGTTGTGGAGGTTGAACTAATAGTTATGAGAATTTTCATTCTGATCTGCAAAAAGCACCAAAGTGACTGAGAAAAACTGTAACTTACAGTATATTGTTTGCTGTGTGTTTTTATGTCGCCAGAGTGCCAAAGATAAATGTCCAGTGTATGTACATTCAGTGGACAATAAAGTTTTTATCTATCTATCTATCTATCTATCTATCTATCTATCTATCTATCTATATCTATCTATCTATCTATCTATCTAACTATCTATCTATCTATCTATCTAGCTATCTATCTATCTATCTATCTATCTATCTATATCTATATCTATATCTATCTATCTATCTATCTATCTATCTATCTATCTAACTATCTATCTATCTATCTATCTATCTATCTATCTATCTAGCTATCTATCTATCTATCTGAGAGACACTGTGTCCTGCAAGAGCATGTCGTGGTCACTGCCCACATTTCACCGGCACTGCACCTAAACTAAATTGACTTCACACTGTGCTGGGTAGCAAGGGTTAGCATCGTACCGTGTACACCACTCTGTCCCATGTGTTGGGTAGCAAGGGTTAGCATCGTACCGTGTACATCATATACACATACATATACACATACATACATATACCTACATATATACAATACATACAGGCAGCCGTGGCCTACTGGTTAGCACTCTGGACTTGTAACCGGAGGGTTGCCGGTTCGAGCCCTGACCAGTGGGCCATGGCTGAAGTGCCCTTGAGCAAGGCACCTAACCCCTCACTGCTCCCCACTGCTTTTATTTACTTTTCTGCTTTGCTTTTGTTTATTATGAGCACATTGAAGTACCCCTGTAAATGTGCTCTATGAATAAACCTGTCTTGCCTTGCCATTGTGCTTTCGCTTTCATTTGTAACCATGGCTACAGTGTCAAAGACCTTTAGGTTATCTACAGCTAGCATATTGATCCCTCTGGTGTATCTCCTTGTTTCATCTGTAACCATGGCTACAGTGTCAAAGGCCTTTAGGTTATCTGTAACCATGGCTACAGTGTTAAAGGCCTTCAGGTTAACTACAGCTAGCGTGTGTGTGTGTGTGTGTGTGTGTGTGTGTCGCCTTGCCTTACTTTGCCATTGTGCCTTTCTGCGAGTGAGCAAACAGACCCGTGATTAGTGGTCAGATAGAACAGAGAAGCACATAATGCTGGAGTGCATATAACTGTTTGACTGTCCAGCCGAACTGAGCCTGGTTGTTTATCTTCAGCCCCGTGGGAAACACACCACACTGACCATACAGAAACAATGGAGCGCTGGAATCACCTGGGGGTTGTCCTCACCTGTGATGCTCACCTACTCTAGTGGTCCTCACCTGTGTGATGCTCACCTACTCTCCTCACCTGTGTGATGCTGACCTACTCTCCTCACCTGTGTGATGCTCACCTACTCTCCTCACCTGTGTGATGCTCACCTACTCTCCTCACCTGTGTGATGCTCACCTACTCTAGTGGTCCTCACCTGTGTGATGCTCACCTACTCTCCTCACCTGTGTGATGCTCACCTACTCTCCTCACCTGTGTGATGCTCACCTACTCTCCTCACCTGTGTGATGCTCACCTACTCTAGTGGTCCTCACCTGTGTGATGCTCACCTACTCTCCTCCCCTGTGTGATGCTCACCTACTCTCCTCACCTGTGTGATGCTCACTACTCTAGTGGTCCTCACCTGTGTGATGCTCACCTACTCTAGTGGTCCTCACCTGTGTGATGCTCACCTACTCTAGTGGTCCTCACCTGTGTGATGCTGACCTACTCTCCTCACCTGTGTGATGCTGACCTACAGTACTCTACTTCAGGTGAGTGACTGGCACTGAGTGACAGGTGGACCACAGATTAATATCCTCTGAGGTAGTGGACAGGAGGGATTATTTTCCAGGTGTGTATTGTATTGGAGTGTTGTATTTATAGAGTTTAGGTGTAACAGTCCGGCCACATATTTGATCCAGCCACTAAACCAGGTAATTCGTCTCAGCACAACTCCTTAGCCAGGTATGTCAGCTAATTAGTGGAGTAATATGTGTTTGCCCAGGTACAATCAATACATGAGAAATACAGGTGAGCAGGTCCATCGTTACTTCTCTCTCCTCTGTGTGACTGAACACTCCTCTGTACCACGTGTGCCCCAATTCTTCAACTGTCTGCATAGCATACTCTAGACAGGGTTTACAGTTCATATCTCAAATGATCCTTCAACTGTCCGCATAACATACTCTAGACAGGGTTTACAGTTCATATCTCAAATGATCCTTCAACTGTCCGCATAACATACTCTAGACAGGGTTTACAGTTCATATCTCAAATGATCCTTCAACTGTCCGCATAGCATACTCTAGACAGGGTTTACAGTTCATATCTCAAATGATCCTTCAACTGTCCGCATAACATACTCTAGACAGGGTTTACAGTTCATATCTCAAATGATCCTTCAACTGTCCGCATAGCATACTCTAGACAGGGTTTACAGTTCATATCTCAAATGATCCTTCAACTGTCCGCATAGCATACTCTAGACAGGGTTTACAGTTCATATCTCAAATGATCCTTCAACTTTCCGCATACTCTAGACAGGGTTTACAGTTTCTGAGTGTCTGTTCCCTCCCAAAAAATTAAACCAATGGCCTTTTGTGTTTTTCATCATCCTCTACCTTTTTATGTAAAGAACACATTTTATTTGTTCTTTATTTATGCATGTATTTATTCATACAATTAATTTACTCATGCAGTTAGTTAAACCTCTTTGTCAAGAGAAAAAGGCAACACAGGGATACAAAATGAAGTAAACAGCGTTACTCCTCAATGGCTGATTTTCACAGATAGATAGATAGATAGTTAGATAGATAGATAGATAGATAGATAGATAGATAGATAGATAGATAGATATAGATAGATAGATAGATAGATAGATAGATAGATAGATAGATAGATAAAAACTTTATTGTCCACTGAATGTACATACACTGGACATTTATCTCTGGCACTCTGGCGACATAAAAACACACAGCAAACAATATACTGTAAGTTACAGTTTTTCTCAATCACTTTGGTCAAGAGAAAAAGGCAACACAGGGATACAAAATGAAGTAAACAGCGTTACTCTTCAATGGCTGATTTTCACCATTAACAGGCCTATAAATGTTATTATCAATGTTTGTCAATAAGTAAAGGGCCCTTACAGTGTTTACCTTTCTATTCCTCTCATAGTTCATCCATCGCCGAAGACAGGTTAAACTTACTCAGTAACAGCGAAGAATGGCGAAAAGTGTAACTGTTATTGCATTGTTAGTTGGCTATATCTTTATTATTAACAGACATGGATAAAGCCTTCCCAAAATATAAAGCGTTAGGCTATAGATTCAGATGATCTGTTCGCTAGGACCTAGGCCAACAAGCCTCTGTCTGTTCCCCAAAAGAAAACCGGTCAGTTGCATCAAATGATGTTTACACATTCAAAACAGTGCAGATTGAGGTTGTTTTGTAATAAAAGACTAATTTTACTAATTGTACTAATTGATATTTGCAGTTATGGAACATTTGGGCATATTTTAATAATGCATGATATTTCAGTAGCCTATTATTAGGGCCTATATTATTTTTTCACTCTTCACTTCACTGTGATAATGGGGATCTGATGTTTGACTCATGGCCTCCTCGAACCACGTGACAGCCTCGGAACCAATCGCATAACGGGATAATTCAGACCATTCGATTCTGAACTGCACGAAAGTGAACATAGTTCTGCGGCTCAACTCTGCGCACGTCGGTCGCCGTACAGGTAGGCAATGTTCAGGTAGGCAAGCCCTCCCACCTCCTCATTTAGCCTTGAAAACTATGAAGGTTTTATCCAAAGCGATGTATGACAATGCAGAATGTGCAGATATATCGTTTTCACTTAGACTCGTGTAAAGAGCCGTATAGGGACAACAGTTTCCTGATGCGAACTTGGTTCTCTGCTATTCACTCGTCGCGCGGTGGAAAGGCAGCTGGTGAGACTCCCACCAGTCTCCCCACAGAGCAGTGCGGTATCTGCGGACTTGTGCACATGGGTAGGGCTACACACAGCACCAGATGGGCAAAGAAGTTAGGTGGGTTAGGCAGGTTTGGTGTGCGCTGTTATTGCTATTTCCGCTAAGTATTTCCGGGTAATGGTAACTGACAAATTCAGAGGAATTCAGAGTGTCACTCCCCGATGTGAGTCGCTACAGCAGGGCTATTCAATTAGTTTGTAATGGGGGCCAGTTCATGAAAAGCATCACAACTGAGGGGCCGGAGAAATGCGGCTTGAAATATGAGTAATCACATTAACAGCTGTATATACAATGAATTACAACAGCAGCAATATGGGTGTTCAAATGTTGTATTTTGTACATGCATAACATAACATCATTGGCTGGTTGATGGTGACTAATATGGAATGAAATCTGTGATGACAGACAACACAAATGGAATCTGTGCTTTGCACAGTAACTGCTAGGTCCATGATTTCCAGACGAGGCTGAAGTTAGCACCACTTTCGTTTCCGACGGGGAAGACCACTTTCAGATCGCGGGGGAGTTATTTTTCCCTTCCACCTTAAATAATGCAATTTTCTACCTCGTCCACAAGGGGCCAGTGTTGACCGCAAATCCGCGATAACACAGGCATGTGCCTGTTGCAGATGAACAGGCATTGTTCACAGACGTTCAAAAGCCTGTATATCTTTTTTCTGTTGACTCCACTGCCGAATGTTTTGAGAAATGTTGCCTTTTGTGTTCTATTAAATAATTTGGTAATTTAGAGGGGGGGGGGGGGGTTATGTAGAGGGTGGCAGATTATGTAGTTTTTTCTTTATTTTCTGTGCTGGATCTTTTGATACATGTTGTGTTATGTTTTCTAGTAAATCATTTTGTTCATTTTACACTGGGGGGGGGGGGGATGTAGTTGGTAGCAGATTTTGAAGTTTTTCTACAGTAAATGTATTCCCTACGGCCTACATGTCATTTTGCATCGGATTTTTCACCACATTCTAAAACTACACTCTCTCCTCTTTCCAATGACTCCCCACTGCTGAAATTCTGCAATTTCACAAAATATATACTGTATTTTCAGAGGGGCAAAATATGCCATTTTCCACCATATAATTTCACAAGTGGGGTGTCATTGGAAAGGGGAGGAAGTGTAGTTTCAGAATGTGGTGAAATATCCCTTGCAAAATCCTTCATGGGCTATCTGTCCCTGTTCAAGTGTTGAAATTCTGCAATTTCACAAATACATATTAAATTTTCAGAGGGGCTAAATATGCAATTTTCCACCATAGAATTTCACAACATTTAACATGTTTTGAGAGGGACAGGCCCATCTTTTTTCTGACGCACCTCACGTTACCCCATGCATTAAACCAAATGTCACTGCTTGAATAAATGAAACACATAGCCTACTGAACATGGGCATCGTCATAGTTCACGATGACAATGAAAACGTTTAGCCTACTTGGTTTCTGACAGAAATTACGTTTTGTGCCAACCTATTGTAGAAACACAACCACGGCCTTTATTTGGTGAACGGAGGTGAAAATCATCTCCTTTACTTTCTTTATTATAAAGTCTACGATTCACTTTAACGTTTTGCCGTCGCCATTTACATATGCAATTTACCTTCGTTAGGCTATCATACATTTTGCTTCGAATCGCAATTGAGTGCGCATTTAATGGAACATGCCACATGATTTCCAAGAGGCTTTTAGACAGGCTCATTTCAGACTTCGCTAGTCTATAATTGCATTTGTTTATGTTGTAAGACGTGAAGAAATGAAGGACATCGGCAATAGCCAGGCTACTATATAGAAATACTTTGAAATTCCCTTTGAGTCGGATCTGCTCCACCTTTCCACCAAGTTTTGCAGAAATTGTGCCCGTGTTTTTTTGCGATATTGTTGACAGAAACTATTTGTGTGGGGCAACCTGTTAAATATTAGTAGATAAACTCCAACGTGCCAATTTAGGTTGAAACTAAACTATGGCACTTACGTTCAGCTTATAAATGTACAAATGTAATGAATTGTAATGTAGCCTAATTTGTTCAATGGGCTGAGGTGCAGTGGCTGCAGGACTAAAGCGAGTGAGAGATGCAAGAGTGGACAACAGCTCATGCGCTTGCTAGAGATTAATTTTTTTTTAAAGGGCCAGTACAAATGACCTCGCGGGCCGGACCTGACCCGCGGGCCGCCAATTGAAGAGCCCTGCGCTACAGGATGTAAGTTGCGCATGTGTCACTTTGCAAGCGTTGCTGTTAGCCACAGAATAATGACATAGGTACAATTTTCAAAACATGATCTCTGATGACAGTTCTAGATTAGAGGCTGAAGTAGCCTACAAGAACCTGCTAACGAGAGACTTCTGTAATGTCAATAAAGATGGACCTTCATACAGTTGTGTGCAGAATGATAGCAGTGTGTTTTAATTGAATAAAGCTCAAAATCCTTAGAATAGCTGTTAATTCCATAATATCAATGCATTGGGAACACTGCACATTCAATTTCAAAAAACATGACCAAAATTGATCAAGTTTGTCTACCTTCACAGAAAGTGAAGAAAAAGGAATGTTATGCTGTTCAAAAAATTAGCAGTGTTTGCATTTTTCTTTACAAACTCAAACATTTACTGTATGAACTGAAAAATATCTCAAGGTTTTTGCTTTACTTTGAATCACTGCAGTATCTAGTTGCATTACCATTATTTCTGAGAATTGCTTCACATTTGAAGGCATTTCCTCTTCAGCATGCGACAACATGACCTCTTCAAATATTTTGATGTATTGAAACTGATCCATGATCTCTGGTGTGCGATAAATATGTCCAACACCACAGTATGAGAAACATCCCCATAACATGAATTGTGCAGCACCATGCTTTACTGTCTTCAGTGTACTGTGGCTTGAATTCAGTGCATGTGGGTCGTTGGACAAGCTGCCTGCAGCCCCCATGCACTGAGTTCAAGCCACAGTACGCTGTGAAAAAATAATCTGCCAGAGATCTGTGCATTTCCATGATCGCCACAAAACCCAGCGCGCCACTCATAGACTCGGCTATCATATTCATTTCCTATGGAGAGCGGCAGGGTGTAGAATTCGCTTGCAGACGCCTCGCCTTCTCCTCGTCGCCGCCTGTGGGCGTGTAGGCGGAGGGACTGGGACTAAAAAAAGGGCCTGGACTTTCTTCCCAATAGACCCACTGCTATGTGCAGTTCGCTTGTGCACACACATGCACACACCCTAGCTGTGTCACTTTACCAGTCAAGGTATCACATTCAAAGTAGGCGGTTACATTTTACAAAATAAGTATTATTAATTGGGTGCTGCTGTACAGTTTAGGGCCTCAGAACAATTGAACAATGCACCCGATGTTACGTTTGATAACAAAATCACCCTGAATGTGGACTGGACACACCCCTAAATGTATTTAAGCTTTTCGCCACTGACCATGCGTTTCAGATCGCCAAGATAGGGCCCTAGGCCATAACCAAAAATATCGCACTGCCATCAGATATTAAAGGTGTTCTAAGTGATGTTGGGTAATGTCACTTCTGTTGACCTTCAAACAAAACAGAGAGCTAGCTCGCCCCTCCATCCCGTACAATTGCAACTCTCCTGAACATGCATCTCATCGGTGAATGGCTGGAAACGTTTGTTATGTTTCATGGTCCAGGCTGGACCGAGTTGTTTTTGTTGCAATTTTTGGAGCCTGGGCTGTCTGCAGAGATCGTGTTTTACAGAGTATTCAGGGGACAGGCAGCTAGCAGATGGTGAGGAGATGTTTGCTGTATGTGACAAAAAATGTTTTAGCTTAGAAACCGTGTAACAGCGAATGTTGATTATGTTGTTCAGGAACTGTGTGAGCTAAGAGAAAGATGGGAAATAAAATCACGAGTAAAGTGAAATGGAAGGAGCATGATGCTGGAGAGAAAGAGGAGGAGGAAGATCAAGCAGGACCTTCTTCTCAACTCACTCAGAAGGACAAGAAGCTCCAGACATCCATGTCTCGTAAGTGTACATTTACTTTGATTTGCTTACTTACCACACAGCCTTACACTTTTAGAGTTTTGCTTGATCTGACTTTGCAAAGGTTGTTGATCTCAGGATCATTTATATTATTATTACCTACAGTATGTGTATAGTTGAACCTGTTACATCTGGTCACTAGTGGATCAGCTGACCTTAATCCCTTCCATGCTCCTGAAGAAGCGTGTTGAGTTTAGGTGCAAGTAGTTTATTGTCATGTACTCATAAAAGGAATGATAAGTAATGAAATTCCTTGTGCTCAAGAGCTAGCTCAACTTTAAAGAATAAATTAATACTAGTACCTGTGTGTGTGTGTGTGTGTGTGTGTCGGAGGCGTATTGGTGTATGTTGGGGAGTAATAATGAGGTGTGTGGGGGAGGGGGGTGTACCTGTTGATTGGCCTGAGTAGTGAATGTGCAGGTCAGAACTTACAGAAGACAAACAGTTAGAACACACACAGAACAGACAACTAGAAGAACAGACAACTAGAGCATCACAAGCAGCAATTAGCTATACAGAACAGACAACTAGAGGATCACAAGCAGCAATTAGCTACACAGAACAGATAACTAGAGCATCGCAAGCAGCAATTAGCTAACAGAACAGACAACTAGAGGATCACAAGCAGCAATTAGCTACACAGAACAGACAACTAGAGCATCACAAGCAGCAATTAGCTACACAGAACAGACAACTAGAGCATCACAAGCAGCAATTAGCTACACAGAACAGACAACTAGAGCATCACAAGCAGCAATTAGCTACACAGAACAGACAACTAGAGGATCACAAGCAGCAATTAGCTACACAGAACAGACAACTAGAGCATCACAAGCAGCAATTAGCTACACAGAACAGACAACTAGAGGATCACAAGCAGCAATTAGCAACACAGAACAGACAACTAGAGCAGTGGTTCTTAAACTTTTTGTCTGGCGACCCCACAAAACAGTATGACGAGGTCTGGCGACCCCACTTTCCCCAAACCCATTCTAAGTCCTTACTCAAATACCCCCCTCAAACGTTAACAACTAAATCAAGCAAAATCTAGAAAGCAAAGTCATTTGTTTTATTTACTCTATTAACAAGAACCGAGAAAACCAAACAATCACGATTAAACAAGTGTAGGCTGCCGCCATATCAGATCAGAGCGCTATGTGCGTAGCGCGCGCACACACAAGCACGCACACACACATAGCCTGCAGCATTAGGCCTACAACGTTACATTAATTATATTTATGGCGATAATAACAATAACAATATTTTTTTATTTCCCTTTCCTGGTTTACTATCTTTAACAATTTCAATGGGAAGGGTGGGCATGCTTCCGTGAACATAGCAAGTTAATTCTAGGAGGAATGCTGCATACGGCGACACAGAGATTTGTTGAGCCGACATCTGTATTTTGAGATGTCGTTTCATTTTGACAGGTTTTAAGCTCTCATTCGCCAGAACATCGCCGCAAATCACACATTGTGGGTGGTCGAGGTTATCTTTAACTTGGCAAGTGAATCCATATTTCAGAAATTCTTTCTGATAAAGCCGACGCACCTTTTTTATTCTCACCGGCCTGTAGACTTGTCCCATCTGAGGATCACGGAGTAGACGCACTGGTAGATGGCACTTCCGAGCTTTTGTTCAATTTTTTAAGCAGCCACCTGTCCATTTTGGCTAGTAGGCTACCTCTTTTGTTTTTTGTTTTACTTAAAATAGCGGGAACAAGTTGGGTTTGCGTAGTGGAGCAGATAGTTACATTGTTTCAGAGTTTCCGCTAGAAAAAAATGGTGCCGGTCAAAGTGACCGGCAGAGGTTTCGTTTTCCGGACATTTTGATGATATGCCGGTCAAATATCCTATTATCCCTTCTTAATTAGTCAAACTGAGGAAAACTGGAGACAGGCTATGTAGCTTAAAGAATTACATAATCTGTATAGAATGCAACATGTTCATTAGCCTAACTTAAACATGCCTAAGAAGATCTAGCCAGTATATTTTCATGGACAGCAAGAGTCCGCTTCGTTCGTTGTTTTAAAAAGGCTACGTTGTTTGTTGCTGCTACCCTTGTTATCTCAGTGGTGACTGTTTAACTTGCACAGATGTGCACAAGAATGAGCGCTCACACCACTACCCCCCTAATGCTATGCCTCTTTATTTGATAACAATAAATTAAGAAATGTTTCCTATTCTGGGAAATGTTTAGTTTCTTTTTCTTTCGGCCGCGGTTCAATGATACTGTTTAATTGTGCCAGAAATGATCCGCGGACCAGTAATCGCCTCGTCGAGGAGGCCCTAACCCTGCAGATCATAGACAGAGAACGCATAAACCTACTGTATGCTTTGGGTAAAGAACACTTTGCATGTCCAATGTACACGGAGAATGACAGTGTCTTGGAGCGGCCGCACCCCCCGCAACTCCACTTCCAATGTCACTGATTCCGACAGATATGCCCGACACTTCTGCTTTTTATCTGGTGGTGGTGGAGTTGACCGGACATCTGAGGCTTTAGACGTTACCAATTTATCATCATCCATCGCGTCTGGCCTCTGAAAAAACATTTAAGGCTAGTCTGCCTGGGCCTGGCCATGTTTGAACCGCCTCTCATTTGTTCGTTGTTTAACATGGACGTTTTAAGCGTGCGCTTCCTATTTGAAATGCAGCATAGGTTATGCGTGTTGTTTAATAACTTTCAAACGGTAGAGCCTGTTCATTTAAAAACATAGCCAGAGGACGTATAATATAGGCTTAGGCCTACATATTAAGGCTTATTCTCAAATTCAGATTGCGTTAGGGGACGGGATTATTAGCCAATTTCAATCGGACAATTTGACCGGAGAGATTTAATTTTGTCGGACATTTCATTTTTTTCCCGGCCAATGTCCGGTAATTACCGGACAACGGAAACCCTGCATTGTTTCTATCAGTGGACCAGTAGCCTATAGGCTGAACCAGATCTCGTTGAAAGACGAAAACATTTCTCTCTCTTCTCTTAACTGCGTGTAAATAAGAAAAAGGCCAATATTATTTTCCTTTGTTTCACCTAATAATAATTTCAGACTGAATACAGAAAATAATTGGCGACCCCACGGAAGTTTTTGGCGACCCCAAGTTTAAGAATCACTGAACTAGAGGATCACAAGCAGCGATTAGCTACACAGAACAGACAACTAGAGGATCACAAGCAGCAATTAGCTACACAGAACAGACAACTAGAGCATCACAAGCAGCAATTAGCTACACAGAACAGACAACTAGAGGATCACAAGCAGCGATTAGCTACATTTGACAAAAGTGTGTTGGATTGGAACCATGGACTGCACCTTTAAGAGTGCCCTCCACAACGCTCTAATGTTTGGACTAGCTAGAACACTGTATCAAACTTTTGTGTGTGTGTGTGTGTGTGTGTTTCGTGATGGACTCTGATCCAGATGGGAAGAAGAAGAGGAGCAGAGACTCCAAAGTGGGCGTGTCTTCATCTGACTCTGACAGGTCAGTCTTTATGGAGGGCAAAACGTGTTTAGTTTGGAAGTATCATACTGTATGAGCCAAAACAAGAGTTAACAGTTAAGCAGTAACTCACTACCTCATTATCTGTCCGATACAAGACTGATGGAATAGCTATAAGATATGGCCAGAAATAAAGGTCATCCACCTCTTATTTTGTATTCACCAATTGCAACTTTTAACATTCAAAAATCACACTGTATTATCCACATACACAATATGTACACTTATCAACACTCTAGGAACCATTAATAGCACTGGCATTGTTATAAACATTGGACAATAACCTCCACCATCATCAAACATATTCTGAATGCCTTTTTTAAAAATATGATACTGCATGGTTAAGTTCACCTTACTGTGATCACAAAATTCATAGTTTACCCACCTCTTATTTTTCACTATACCCCTGGATATGACTATGAGACACTAGTGTTGGATGGAGGTTTGGATGTGACTATAAGACACTAGTGTTGGAGTGGAGGTTTGGATGTGACTATAAGACGCTAGTGTTAGATAGAGGTTTGGATGTGACTATAAGACACTAGTGTTGGAGTGGAGGTTTGGATGTGACTATAAGACACTAGTGTTGGAGTGGAGGTTTGGATGTGACTCTAAAACACTGGTGTTGGAATTTTGTCTGAATTTTTCATTTTGCATCTCTTTTTGATGATATGCATCATTTTTTCTTTTATTATAAATTGCATAATGTTATATCCAGTGTTTGATATGAAATAGTGTACCATGCACACTTGTACAGTATTTTATACCCAGTGATTTCCCACTCCTGTCTCCTCTCCTCTCTTCTCTTCCTCTCTGTAAGTTGGTTAGTGATGTAGTTGGGTTGTCTCCTATAGTTGTTTGGGGGTGCTGGAGTGGGTGACTTTAAGGTAGATTATAACATATGAAGTAGATGGTCTGTACCATGGGTAGATGGTCTGGGCTATGGGTAGATGGTCTGGGCTATGGGTCCATGAGTAGATAGTCTGGGCTATGGGTCCATGGGTAGATGATCTGGGCTATGGGTCCATGGGTAGATGGTCTGGGCTATGGGTCCATGGATAGATGGTCTGGGCTATGGGTCCATGGGTAGATGGTCTGGGCTATGGGTCCATGGATAGATGGTCTGGGCTATGGGTCCATGGATAGATGGTCTGGGCTATGGGTCCATGGGTAGATGGATAATAATAATGATAATGACAATTTAGTCTCTACATTTGTTTACAGTTCAGTTCAGAGTCTGCATTTTTTCCTTTTCAAGTAGGCTAGGCTTATTTATCTATCGCTATTTTACGTCTTTTCACCTATAGATATTAGGGGTGTAAATCGGAGTCTTCATGACGATTCGATACAATATCGATTTCTTAAGCCAATGATTCGATTATTTTTGATACTTCAGAATTCCCCACGATACGATTCGATACGATTCAATACTCAATATTTTTACATGATATCTATGAAGTTTCAAATAAATCAACAAAAGTTCGGAATGTAGGAGCAGGTATCTAAAGCCTTCGTTATACAGCCTCATGTCTTTGCATATAAAAAACCCGCAGCTTAGGAGTAGGTAGTGCGCTTACATCGGAGCCATAGACAGAAAAAGAAAGGTCGGAGCTGATGCTGAAAATAGATAGGCAAACAAACAGGCGGCAAAATAAACACATTAATCGATACTCTTGCGGACGAATCGATGCATTGAATCGCCGGCTGCATAATCGATGCATCGATATGAATCGATTAATATTTACACCCCTAATAGATATAGAAAGCTAGATACAGCATTGTCCTTCGAGTTCTATTACGTAAGTGGCATAGGCTATACGGTCGTCATATTGCTGGGGGCAAACGCCTATGACAGGGCAAATGAGGGATATGGCTATACGGTCATCATATTGCTGGGGGCAAACGCCTATGACAGGGCAAATGAGGGATATGGCTATACGGCCGTCATATTGCTGGGGGCAAACGCCTATGACGGGGCAAATGAGGGATATGGATATACGCCGTCATATTGCTGGGGGCAAACACCTATGACAGGGCAAATGAGGGATATGGCTATACGGCCGTCATATTGCTGGGGGCAAACACCTATGACAGGGCAAATGAGGGAGCAGGAGAAACGTTGGACACAAATGGACAAAATGAGTTCAGTCGGTTTAGAATGCTCACCTTGATTTTTACTGTTAGAATGTTTATTACAACTCTGTTGGTCAGTAGAGTTTTGGAGGGAAACTATTAAACTCGTTTTGAAAAAAATAGGCTGCGTCTGTAACAACAATGCAAAATGCACGTAAGTCACAAAAACTAATGCAGTTCCATTGACTGCGTTTAAGTCCGCAGGCTAATCTTTTTTAACTTTGCTGGCAAACTAGCGAGTTAGCAAGACAGTGAGTGGTTAAACAAGCAGCGTTGTTTAAGCAAAGCTGGTGGTCTGTTCCCCCCATTTCTGAGCGTGCTGTTGCTGCAGGATGCTCCATAGCCTACATGTAGCTACTCTCGTAACTCATTGCAGGATGCTCCATAGCCTACATGTAGCTTCCCTCATAACTCATTGCAGGATGCTCCATAGCCTACATGTAGCTCCCCTCATAACTCATTGCAGGATAGCGAGAGATATTAACCCACTTTGTGTTGGTTTCTTATGTTACTGTGGATGTGGTGCTGAAATGAAATACCACTCACCACACACTCCCTCTCTAGTAGAGTCTTAAAATCTCTTAGAAACACCCTCTGTCACCTGTACCCCCATTCTCTCTCTCTCTCTCTCACACACGCGCACGCACACACACACACATAACATAACATAACACAGTTAGGGATGTCACGCATGAAACAATGCTGCAGAAACACGAAAATATGACTTTGAGTTTAGTAGGCTATCATTTCAGTTCCTGTTGATATCTATTGCACGATGGGTAATAATTTAAAGGAATCTAGTTGCAGTCTTGTAAATAGTGGCCCTGCAAGATCCCTAGTCATTGCAAAATCATATTCTGTGACTTAAAACTCTATTACTTGTCTTTAGATGTGAGAGGGTCTGAGACTGTAGGCTAGTCTTTCCAAAATATTTTCCAAATCTATGCAAATCTTTCCAAAGTCTGTCAGTGTAAGGAGGGCTTTAGACACACCCTCTGTCACCTGTACCCCCATTCTCTCTCTCTTTCTCTCTCTCTCTCTCACTCACACACACACACACACACATTTATATACATACTGCAGTGTGTGTGTGTGTGAGTGTAGTGATCAGTTTGTTCTTTCTGAGGGAGATGTGAGAACTCACCTTTTAGTTGTGTTAACAGTGTCCAGCAGGGGGCGTCAGGCGCAGAGTCCAAGAGGGCAGACGAGACATGGGTCAGAGGTCAGAGGGACTCTGCTGTAGAACACAGGTGAGGTCACGGGTCAGAGGTCAGAGGGACTCTGCTGTAGAACACAGGTGAGGTCATGGATCAGGACTTTCTGTCAGGCAGTCACCAAAACCCTCTACAAAACACCTCTGCTCACTCAGATTTAATTATGTTTATTTCAGAAACTCACTAGAACCTTATATTCCTCTGGTTTTCATGTAACTGTAACTTAATGACATTTATTCTGTTTAAGTGTTATATGTAAAGGAACCCCTATCTCCATGTCTCTCCCTGCATGTTCACATTAGGTTCCTATTGAGAAAGTTACATTACACTATGAGCTGTAGTCCTTTTAACATTACATTACTTTAATCCTTTTTAATAGTTAACACTTATATAACATACATAAATTCATATACATTCTGAATCTTGCAGGACTATTGTAGGAGTATTGTGGTGATATGTTGTTAACAACAGATGTGTATTTGTGATTCCGTCATTAATCCAGATGGACACCAGAGGAGGCAGAGGTCCATGAGAAATTCAGATCCACATTGAAGAGCAAGTTTCAGCATCTGGTTGAGGGAATACCTAATCTGGGAGAATCCAGACTCCTCCAGGAGATCTACACAGATCTCCACATCACAGAGGGAGGAGGAGGGGTCAATGATGAACATGAGGTCAGACAGATAGAGATAGCATCTTTTACAAAATCAGCACTAGTCAGACAAATCAAATGCAGTGAGATCTTTAAACCCTTATCTGGACAACACATACCCATCAGAACAATGCTGACAAAGGGAGTGGCTGGCATTGGGAAAACAGTCTGTGTGCAGAAGTTCATATTGGACTGGACTGAAGGAAGAAACAATCAGGATGTCCACTTCATATTTCCTCTTCCTTTCCGAGAGCTGAACTTGATGAAGAACAAGAAACTCAGTCTGGTGGAGCTTCTTCAGCACTTCTTCCCAGAGATAAAAGATTCAAAAATCTTCACCAGTTCAAAGCACAGAATCATGTTCATCTTTGATGGTCTGGATGAGTGTCGACTTCCTCTAGATTTCCGTTCCAAGCTGAAATGTTGTGATGCGACAGAGCCAGTCTCAGTGGACGTTCTGCTGACAAACCTCATCAAGAGGAATCTGCTTCCCTCTGCTCTCATCTGGATCACCACCCGACCAGCAGCAGCCAGTCAGATCCCTCATAAGCGTGTGGACCAGGTGACAGAAATAAGGGGATTCAATGACCCACAGAAAGAGGAGTACTTCAGGAAGAGAATCGGTGATGAGAACCTCGCCAACAGAACCATCACACACCTAAAGTCATCCAGGACTCTCTACATCATGTGCCACATTCCAGTCTTCTGCTGGATTTCAGCCACTGTGGTAGAGAGAACATCATTTGAATCAGAAAAAGTAGAAATGCCAAGAACTCTCACTCAAATGTACACTCACTTCCTGATCATTCAGACTAATATCAGAAAAGAAAAATACACAGAAAGAAAAGAGAAAGATGAAGAGATGATTTTCAAACTGGGGAAACTGGCTTTCCAACAGCTGGAGGAAGGCAATCTGATCTTCTATGAGGAAGACCTGAGAGAATGTGGCATTGATGTCACAGAAGCATCAGTGTACTCAGGAGTGTGTACTCAGATCTTCAGAGAGGAGTCTGGGCTGTACCAGGGGAAGGTGTTCAGCTTTGTGCATCTGAGCATCCAGGAGTTTGTTGCAGCTTTATATGTGTTCATCTGCTTTAGAAGCATAGAGAGAAGCATGCCTGACCAACAGCAAACCTCTCAGCTCTCTGCCCTATTCAGAGCTGCAACACTGCATGACCTACACAAGACCGCAGTGGACCTGGCCTTACAGAGTGAGAACGGACACCTGGACCTTTTCCTCCGCTTCCTTTTGGGCCTGTCACTGGAGTCCAATCAGAATCTCTTAATGCACCTACTGCCACAGACAAGAAGTCAACCACAGAGCTCAGAACAAACCGTCCAGTATGTCAAACAGAAGATCAGAAATCAAAGTAATTCAGACAGAAAGATCAACCTGTTCTACTGTCTGAATGAGCTGAATCGCCATGCTGTAGTGGAGGTGATTGACAGGAGCTCAGGAACTCTGTCTGTAGACACGCTCATACCAGGAGAGTGGAAGACTAGGAGATTTAAGTTTAAGATTCCAGAGGAGCAGGTGGATGAGTTTGACCTGCAGAAGTACATAAAGACACCAGAGACTGATCAGACTGAACTCCTCAGTCCAGATGAAGTTCTTCAGAGGCTGGTTCCAGTGGTCACATCAGCACTGTAAGTAAACCTGTAATCTGGGACATTGTGTGTGCAGGACACCCTATGACCAGGGCCACCACAATGAATATCCTGTCATCCCAAATGCCACTCTAGTAATGAGCTTAGATTTTAAGTTTGGATTTATTTTGTTTTGCGATGTTTGATGTTGAGATTTGCAACAGTAAAGATAATGCAAGTGTGAACATCTAGTAGGTTCTCAAAACCATGAAACAGTGAAGTGAGAAAGCAGATTGTATCCAGTCGTTTTGTTCTCTGTGAAGCTACAGTCTAATCTCCACTCTCCAAAGACTCATCAGTAGTATCACTAACAGAAAACCGTTACAGGAAGCCCTGCATTTCTGTGGCCCTTTTCTTAGTGAACATGTAGAGCACCCACCCACCTTTATGTCTGACCCCCCCAGAGTATTTGTTCCTGCCATTAAAAGGCTCGTTGTATGAGACCATAGTCCTGCACTTCACAACAGAGAGTTAAACAAGGTTGAATTCATTTCTGTGATCATGTGATATGTGGCTTATTGCTGTGGATACAGTTTAATAGTTTTTGATTACATTTAGTTAACATCCTCCTTAAATTTGTAATATCTACAGTCCTAGCAGCGTGAATAAAATCGCACGTGTAACCCAGGTTAGGCTCTGGCTCATGTGATGAGTGAATGATGATGAAATAGAGTGTGTTTGTGTGTGTTTGTGTGTGTTTGTGTGTGTGTGTGTGTGTGTGTGTGTGTGTGTGTGTGTGTGTGTGTGTGTGTGTGTGTGTGTGTGTGTGTGTGTGTGTGTGTGTGTGTGTGTGTGTGTGTGTGTGGTCTTTGATTGTTGAGGTAGGGTGTGTGTATGTTTCTTTGTCAGTGGCTGCCTGTGGTAAGTGAATGATAATGAAAAAGCTGTGTGTGTGTGTGTGTGTTAGAAAGAGCACATTTTAATGGGTGTTTGTTTGTCTAGCAGTAACTCCCTGTGATGAATAAGTTATGATGAGATGCAGTGTGTGTGTGTGTGTGTGTTTGTGTGTGTGTGGGGGGGGGGGCAGTATCCAGTGATGAGCGAGTTGTGTGCGACTCTTTGATTGTTGAGGTAGGGTGTGTGTATGTTTCTTTGTCAGAGGGCTGCCTGTGTGAAGTGAATGATGATGAAAAGCAGTGTGTGTTTTTGTGTGTCTAGCAGTAGCTCCCTGTGATGAATAAATGATGATGAGATGCAGTGTGTGTGTGTGTGTGTGTGTGTGTGTGTGTGTGTGTGTGTGTGTGTTGGATAGGTACAGTATGAGAGTGTAATAATCAGATATGT
>NW_027468674.1:4183754-4253754 GCF_046254945.1 Alosa pseudoharengus
CATAAGGTAAGGTAAGGTGCTCTGTGTGAATGAGTGTCATGGTGATAGTGCAAATGAGTAAGTCAAACAGTGCAACAGTGCAAGAATAAAGTCTATATATCTATATATAAATAACTATAATGAGAAAGGTATGTGGCATGGAGGGAGGGGTTGTGCGTATGTGCTAATACAGCATGCAAACAGTGAGGCAGAAGAGAAATGTAAAGTGGCTAGTGGACAGACAGTTCAAGACATGGAGGTGGTGAAGAGGCAGACAGACTATGCGGAGAAGTCTATTTCTCCTCTTCCCTTAAGTGATGCATTAAACAGTTCAATGGCCCTGGGGACAAATGACTTCCTCAGTCTGTCTGTTGTGCAAGGCAGTGAGCGAAGTCTCCAGCTGATCAGGCTCTTCTGCTTAACAATAGTGCTGTGGAGTGGATGACACTCATTGTCCAAGATGTTGATCAGTTTGTTCAGGGTCCTTTAGTCAGATAGTGAAGTGATGCACTCCAGTTCAGCTCCCACTACAGAGCCAGCTTTCCTTACCAGCCTGTCAATTCGCTCCGCATCCTTCTTTGTGCTTCCTCCCCAGCATACCACTGCATAGAAGAGGACGCTGGCCACAACAGACTGGTAGAACATCCTGAGGAGCTTACTGCACACATTGAAGGAGCGCAGCCTCCTCAGGAAGTACAGCCTGCTCTGCCCTTTCTTGTATAGTGCGTCAGTGTTGGCTGACCAGTCCAGTTTATTGTCCAGGTGAAGACCCAGGTACTTGTAGGTGCTTACCACCCCGACATTGACCTCATCAATGGAGACTGGTAGCAGAGTGGGCTTAGATCTGCGGAAATCCACCACCATCTCCTTGGTCTTTGAAGTGTTGAGTTGGAGATGATTGAGTTTGCATGTATGTATGTATTTGCAAGTATGGTGTCTATAATAAGTGGAATTCAGTGGTTCCCTGTGATTGGTAATCAATGATTAAAAGTATGGAGGAAAGGAACTGTGTGTGTGTGTGTGTGTGTGTTTGATTGTTGAGGTAGGGCGTGTGTATGTTTGTTTGTCAATGGCTGCCTGTCATTGGCTGCAGAGTGTGTGTGTGTTTGAGTGAGTGTGTGTTCATGTGTAGCACTTTTCTGTAGTATGGAGTGTATCTCAACTTCACTGACCCCAACTAGATCGGCACGTAACTTGGGCGTTGGAATTGATGACCGACTTAACTTCTCTGAGCATGTTGCTTCAATTGCAAAATCATGTTGGTTTATCCTTTACAACATTAGGAAGATCAGACCTTATCTGACACAAGATTCCACACAACTTCTTGTTCAGGCCATGGTCATCTCCAAGCTAGACTATTGTAATTCACTATTAGCTGGCTTACCTGCTTGTGTAGTAAGATCATTACAGCTGATTCAGAATGCTGCCTGGTCTTCAATCAGCCAAAGAGGACACATGTAACTCCTCTCCTAGTTACTCTCCATTGGCTCCCTATAGTAGCCAGAATTACATTTAAATCTCTCACTTTGGGCTACAGGACACTGACTGAATCTGCTGCTTGTTATTTTAATTCAATGATCAAGATGTACATCCCCAACCGCCCACTGCGGTCTTCTGATGAACGTCTGTTGTGTCGACCAGTCATAAACGCTAGGTCAGATTCAAGACTTTTTTCCTCAGTGGTTCCATGTTGGTGGAATGAGTTGCCCAGTGCTCTCCGTTCCTGTGGTAGTTTTGGGTCGTTTAAGTATAAGTATATAAGTATATATACTTTTTTGATCCCGTGAGGGAAATTTGGTCTCTGCTTTTAACCCAATCGGTGAATTAGTGAAACACAAACAGCACACAGTGAACACACAGTGAGGTGAAGCACACACTAATCCCGGCGCAGTGAGCTGCCTGCTACAACGGCGGCGCTCGGGGAGCAGTGAGGGGTTAGGTGCCTTGCTCAAGGGCACTTCAGCCGCCGCCCACTGGTCGGGGCTCGAACCGGCAACCCTCCGGTTACAAGTCCAGAGTGCTAACCAGTGGGCCACGGCTGCCCCAAGAGGGGTCTAAAGGCATATCTGTTCAACATGCACTTAGTTCATTAAGTGCTTCTTATGCGTTATGGTTTGTATAGTATTGTTTTATTTTCACTATTGATTAAATTGATATTGTTGTTTATTATTGCTATTCTGCTTATTATAGTCTGACCAACATCTTAATTTGTTACCTGTTAAATTTAAGTATTATATTGTTTTGTATTTGTACGTCGCTTTGGACAAAAGCGTAACCGTAACCATAACCATAACCATCCGTATCTTTCAGTGATTACCTGTGTGTGTGTGTGTGTGTGTGTGTGTGTGTGTGTGTGTGTGTGTGTGTGTGTGTGTGTGTGTGTGTGTGTGTGTGTGTGTGTGCCTTTCCAGATTACATGTAAGATAAGATAAGAAGATAAGATAAGATAATCCTTTAATTGTCTCCCTAGGGAGAAATTTGCATTGTTACAGCGTCCAAGACAGTGAAGGAAAAGAGACTTACAGACACAAATACACATTCCTTGGGCATGCTTCCCTGCACCATACCTGTTTGAGCTCATTGGGGAAAGCACAACCACTATGGACAGCCATTTATCGCAGTAACAGACAGTCTTATCATCCTAGTACGCACTATTGCTAAATACAAGGGTAACCTTTTCAAATGGGAACCCACAGTTCTTAAGAATAGTTACATTGTCCTTGTGTAATGTATAAAAAACTGTATAAAAAAGTAGTCAGTAAAACATCTCCAGTAGTTCTAAAGTGCCTTGTGCTCTATTGGGGTGGTGTTTATTGTACAATCTAACTGCAGTGGGTAGGAAGGACCGGTGATGTCTCTCCTTTATACACACAGGGTGTAGCAGCCTGTCACTGAAACAGCTGCTCAGCGTTGTCAGAGTGACATGCATTGGGTGATGCTCGTGACCCAGCATAGATGTCAGTTTGGCTACCATCCTGCTCTCTCCCACTATCTCTATTGAGTCCAGCTTGCATCCCAGAACAGCACTAGCCCTCTTAATGAGTTTATTCAACTTCCTCCTGTCGGCAGCTGAGATGCCACTCCCACAACATACTACCGCATAAAAAATGGCCGATGCCACCACTGAATTGTAAAATGTTCTCAAAAGCTCCCAATGAACCCCAAGAGATCTGAGTCGCCTCAGCAGATGCAGCCTACTCAGTGCAGCCGTGTTGTTAGACCAGTCCAGCTTATTGTTCAGGTGAACACCCAGGTACTTGATAACCTGACCCTAGCCAGATGAATTTCGCTCCGCCTAGCTCCACTCATCCATCTGGAACCGATCCATTGAAGTGGTGCTTCAGAAGGCTGGGCCTAATCAAAAAATCCTTGCATATGATTGAATAAGCCACTTGTCCGTCATCTATTGACGTGCTACTTCAACCACTCACATCGAAGCCAACCCGTGACACTAATAACAGTCTCACAGTCGCTTCTACGCTATGTCACATCTATGAAACTCCCGCCCTGCGTCCTGATTGGCTGAAACTATAAAGTCGGTTGCAAAAATCACTCTCAATGGAAGAGGTCCCAGATGGATGTGAGTGAAGCTAGGCGGAGCTAAGCGGAATGAAATTCATCTGGCGAGGGTCAGGTTAGGTACTTGATGCCACCCTCTCAATCTCATTTCCCTGAATGCTCACTGGTGCTGAGAGGGGATGTCCCTTCCTACGGAAATCCACCAACAGTTCTTTGGTCTTGGCCGGATTGAGTTGGAGATGGTTCCTCAGGCACCAGTCCGTAAAATCCTGTATAAGATCTCTGTACTCATTCTCATCATCCTCTCTGATGAGGCCCACGATCACAGTCATCAGAGAACTTGTGCAGGTAACACTGGGGGGAGTTGTATTTGAAGTCCGCGGAGTAAACAGTAAAAAGAAACGGAGCCAAGACCGTTCCCTGTGTGGGCAAGTTACAGGACAGAGAGACATGATTAAAATCTCCGGAGATCAGGAGCAGGGCATGTGGGTGTTGTGTCTGTAGTCTGCTTGTTACAGAATGTAGTACATCACAGGCTACCTCAGCACTTGCGGAAGGGGGGATATACACCGCTATCGTTATGACGTGTGAGAATTCGCGAGGTAGGTAGTAGGGTCTCATGCTAATAGCTAATAGTTCAATGTCCTTACAACAGCGTTGTTCTTTTACAGTGATATGCCCAGAGTTACACCATCATGTAAATGTCCATACTGGTTAAGAAAGGCATGTGAACAGTCTCTAAAATAAGGGTAGCTTTCTATAGTGTCGTTCGCCAATTCTTTTAAAACGTGCATCTTTTTTTCTCTCTCTCTCTCTCGGAGGTAGCCTGCCCAGCATTTTCTCTGCTGCCAGCTTGTGCCTCCACATCGCCCAAAATGCTTGATTTCATTGCATTCTCTACATTTTTAGCTACATTTTGATGTACCACATCAGCTAAAATTTCATGTACCACATCAGCTAACTTTTCATGTACCACATCAGCATTTTTGTTCAGTGAATCCTTCATTATCGCCCAGCTCACCTCAGCTTGCCACCATTCACTCCTTGTCCTCATTAACATTGCAGGTAGAATTCTCCCCAGTTACATAGTCTCTGTCGGTTCTTGGTCTTGGATTTTGTGAAATAAATTTCTAAATATTTTTGAGCTCTTTGAGGTCTTCATCTCTCCTACCGTCACTGTAGGTCTCACTGAGGTGCTGGTTAATGACCTCACTGTAGGTCACTGAGGTGCTGGTTAATGACCTCACTGTAGGTCACTGAGGTGCTGGTTAATGACCTCACTGTAGGTCTCACTGAGGTGCTGGTTAATGACCTCACTGCAGGTCACTGTAGGTCTCACTGAGGTGCTGGTTAATGACCTCACTGTAGGTCACTGTAGGTCTCACTGAGGTGCTGGTTAATGACCTCACTGTAGGTCACTGTAGGTCTCACTGAGGTGTTGATTAATGACCTCACTGCAAGTCTCACTGAGGTGCTGGTTAATGACCTCACTGTAGGTCTCACTGAGGTGCTGGTTACACAACGTCAAGTTCTCTAACTTTTTAATGACCACCGTCATGCCCACTCGCTCATGAACTACACACAATCAACATCCAGTTCCTACACAATAACAGTCCCTAGGTGATTTCTACACAATAACAGTCCCTAGGTGTTTTCTACACAATAACAGTCCCTAGGTGATTTCTACACAATAACAGTCCTTAGGTGATTTCTACACAATAACAGTCCCTAGGTGATTTCTACACAATAAAAGTCCCTAGGTGATTTCATAGGAAATACAACATATTATATTTCACAGTTAACACTCACTGCAGGTCACTGTAGACAAGCTACGTTGTCTAGGGTGTAATGTTTAGCTGGTTGCTAGGCGACATCGTGGCACAGCATCTGGTTGCTAGGCGATGTCGTGGCGCAGCATCTAAACTAAAGCTACGTTGTATAGGGTGTAATGTTTAGCTGACCTCAGTCCGCAATGTAAGCTGAAAGCAAAGATCCAACTAACCTACACACTGGCCCTACGTGATGTAAAGACGTGGAAGTAGAACCTATCGTGTGTGGATGCAAGGTGTGTGTGTCAGCTTTAGCAGAGCTCCAGGGAGAGGTCACTTACCTGTGGCTCTCGTTGATACGATATAGCTCTCTCCCAAGATCTCCTGAATAGCCCAAGCATTGGCTCCTAATATTAGGCTGAGTTCGGTTTGTTTGTTTTTTAAAATTTTATTGTTAGGAGGATAACCCCTTGAGATGAAGCATCTCGTTTTCGAGGGGGTCCTCGGGACATGAGGCAAAGACAATACAGCACATGTACATTCACACCCTCTAAAGCTCTCCCTCATCCCACCTCGCCCACCACAACCACCCTGCCGGGTCCTTAGTGAAAACCAGACCATGTGTTAAACATAATACAGTATGACAGTATGACAACATTTAGTCCATACACATATGTACAGTATATACATACCGGTAAATACATATACACACATGATATAGACCTATATACGCACACTTACACCCATAGTCGCATATAAACACATAAACACAGGAGTAAAAAATAAGGACAAAAAGTATCCCACATGGTAATATAAAAAACAAAAGACCAGTCACACATGAGGAAAACATTTACAGGAACAGTTTACTTGCAAGTGAGTAAAGAGTGATGTTTTAAAGGAATGCAAAGAAGTGGCTGATCTTAGAGACCCAGGTAGGCAATTCCAGTCTGAGGGGGCTTTAAATTTAAAGGTACGTCTACCACTCTCTTTGGAGATGTTTGGCACAGTGAAGGAGGGATATTCAGTGTGTCTCAGTCTATAGCTGGGTCTATATGGAATTAAATAATCCTTCAGGTCAGAAGGATAATCAGTGTACACACATTTAAAAATAATCTGATACCAGTGGTACTGTCTTCTGGCTTTAGGTGATAATAAGTTCAGTGAGTCATACATTACACAGTGATGAGTAGTAAAAAGGCATCTTAGCACAAATCTGCATATATTATTGAACGCAACATTTAATGATTTCAGGTTTGATTCTGATGTGTTTTGGTAGACAACATCCGCATAGTCTAAGATAGGAAATATTAGTTGAGACACAATCCTTAACCTAAACGGTTGAGTAAAACCATTAATAGAGCGATACAAAATTTGTAAGTTACAGTTGATCTTTTTTACAACAGAATTAATGTGACACCTAAAGGAGACTTGTGAGTCAACCCAAAGGCCCAAGTATTTAATTTCATTAACTAGTACCAGTGGAGTATTATCTAAGAATTTGAATGAAAGAGTGTTATCTTGATTTGATGTAGCTGATCTGGTGGGGAACAGCATGCTGTATGACTTTTTCTTGTTCAGTAAAAGGTGGTTGGATTGAAACCACAGTTGAATGGTATTAAAGTTTGATTGCCTGACTTTAATTCAGAGATTGCCTGCTGCTGAACGTCAGTAGGATTTATTGTAGCAAATGAGAAGGAGCTACTAAGCTCAACAGCCAGACTAGAGTAGGAAAAGTTATAAGATTGTGAACTATATATAGAGGGGAAAATGTTGTTTAAAGGCATTGGCAACTGCAGAAGGATCACTGATAATATCATTGTTGACTTTGATTTTGGTAGCAATGCTTTTAGTAGAACTGTTAGAACTGTCCAAAATTTCTTAGGGTTATTGAAGTTATTAGACAGAGATTTTTTATAATAATTTGATTTAGCATTTCTTGTTTTACTTCTATACATATTTCTTAATTGTTTGTATACAGCCCCATCTGATGAGTCCTTTGACAGGTGGTACTTTTCCCATGCCTTATCTCGTTGCTTAAAAAGATGTATTAATTCAGCATCAATCCATGGTAAATGCACTGAAGCCCCACCTGTAAGTCAGTGCTTGCCCTACCATGTGACCCTAACCTCTCCTGACAGTTCTGCTCAATGCCACACACACATGGGTGGGGGAGCGTGTGAGGGGCTGGTGATTTGCCTCTCGATTTGAGTCGTGCCTTCAGCAGGAGTCTAACCTCACTGTTCATCCATGGCTTCTGATTAGGGAAAGTGATAATCCGTTTGAGGGTGGTGACACTGTTGATGTTGGAGTTGATACAGTCCAGAACGGAGGAGGCGTATGAGTCGATGTCCGTGTGGGAGTCATGGATGGCCTGAGTAGCTTTACAATAAAAGAGCTATAAAATGGTGAAATTATTATTAGACTATTTTTTTTGGACAATGTAGTTATGGAAGGCGTGTTTTGATTAGGCAAATGTTTAAGCTGTAAAGTTGATGTGTGTATGTCAATGGTTCCCTGTGATGAGTGAATGATGATGAAATGCAGTGTGTGTGTGTGTGTGTGAGAGCGGGATAAAGTGAGGGGTTGAATGTGTTGTGTGTTGACTGAATGGATAATGAAATTCAGTGTGTGTGTGTGTGTTTATGTGTATCTGTGTTTCTGTCTGTGAGGAAACAATGGGCCTTATTCACCAATATCTTTCTAAGAATTTTCTTAACTTTGTTCTTAAGAAGGTCCCACAAAAACTCAGATTCACAAAGCAGATTCACAAACGTGTTGTTAAACTTCAGAGTTGTTCGCAGTTTCGTTCTTATCATATTGAATTCTATTTCTTGACAGGGTGTGCCAATTGTTCTTAATTAGCATAGGTCAGGGGTCGGCAATTACGTTTGGACCCGGGCCAATTTTTTTTCAGACAATGGCATCGCGGGCCATAGCTTTTGTAATGGGGGGGGGGGGGGGGTTAAATTATTATATTATATTAAAATAAACATCATCTAACTTTTAAAATGCATTTAATTTAATTCCATTAAAAACGTTTATTTGCTTATGTGCGCTGTTTTTATGCCACCTGCTGCATCTCCTGTCGTCTCTCATGAAACAGGCGACTTGCCTAGCAACTTGCCGTAACTAATGTGTACAAATATTATTCTTTTGGATGACGTGTAAATGATTAGCTGAACATTGCTATATGCTAGGTATCGATGCAAAATGTCGTTGTCAAAAGCCTTGAAAAGAAAAATTGATTCAGAATGCAGGACCTACAAAGAAGAATGGAAGCAGAGGTATGTGTTGAGCCTGCCTGCATTTATTAATGCCAAGCCTATTAATTTAACGAAACATAAGCTATTTTTGACCTTGCCCACTGGAAGAGGGAGACAGGACACTTTTGTTTTGTTTTTTGCACAAGATTACGCGCTCGCGTGCCAATACCGTTCCGACCTGTGCGTCATGGATAACTGCAAGGATGTTCCACCTGTTGTTTTGTCACTTTAGTAGGACTATCATCTATACCTCAATAAATGTTTTGAAATTGATGGGATTGCTGTAGGCCTTTTTTTCTTTTTAAAAACATGGGGTTAAAAAAAAATCATTTATTTTTTATTTAAACAGCAAATTAACGTCATCTCGCGGGCCAGATAGAATAGATGGCGGGCCAAAATTGGCCCGCGGGCCACTATTTGCCGACCCCTGGCATAGGTAAACGCCCTGTCAATCCTGCAGGGCCGTGTGCACACAAATGGGCTCTATGCACGCATCACTTCCGTGTTTGGGTAAGGACTCTAAGACATTTTCAGTCAGCGAGATTGAACATAATTTCTGTTCGGTTCTGTAACTCATTGTCTGTGGGAAACGTGTGGAAACTGAGAATAGAGTTACATTTAGCAGACACTGTACATTGCAGCACACAGCAGTGGTGACTAGGAGTGATCTCCTCCCGTCTTTGAAATGACACTTTCGTACGGTTACACGTCACTGTGATATTAGGTAGACGTTAGTAGAAGTTACATAAATAAAAGACAACAACAATGTCCAAAATGAGCAGTTTAGGCTGTTTTGGCCACTAGCCCTCCATGGTAGCATGGCACTCATGTCTATGGGTTCAAATAAATTATATAAAATATTAATATTAAATCATGTTTTTAGTCAAACATATAAATGATAAAATATAAAGTTCCATTTAAATTCTATTATACTTTACACCTGCAGAAATTATTTAAAATGCCATAACCATTTATTTTGCACAAACAAGTCAGTCCTCAAATGTGCGTAAAAATGCTCTTGAGTGTTTGTAGAGACTGTTCTTACCTAAGAACAAGAAACATTGGTGAATTCCAGAATCTTCGTAAAAACTTCGTAAGTGGGTTACTTTTAAGAACAATTTTTTTCATAAGAACTGTTGGTGAATGGGGCTGTTTGTGTGTGTGTGTGTTTGTGTGAGAGAGAAAGTGACTGAACGATCGATGATGTGTATAAGAGGAGACTGTGTGGGTGTGTGTGTGTGCATGCATGTGTGTGTGTGTGTTCATTTTATAGTGTGCAAAAATGGATACACTAATGTGAGTGTTAACACGTTAGTAATCATTTGTCTTCTAGAGTGGATCGTCGTATCTTCCTAAAAGAGAGTCCAGCAACAGCAGCAGCCTCTGCTAGCAGCTCCCACTCAGATGCTGCAGAGCTGCACCTCAGAGACAAAGTCCAGCAGGACCCAGGAGCACAGCTGCTCTCTCTGGACACTCACACGTGAGTGTAGTGGAGAGGGGTGCACACACTCTCTTACACACACACACACACACAACACACACACACGCACGCATGCACACACACAAAATGCGCGCACACAGAAGCACACACACACACACCACACACACACACGCACGCACTCACGCACACAAACACACACACACACACACAGGCGCACACAGAAGCACACACACACACACACACACACACACAGGCGCACACAGAAGCACACACACACACACACATAGGGCCCGTCCACACGGAGACGCTTTTTAGGTTAAACGCAGAGGTTTTGCTTCGTCTTGGCCGAGCGTCCAAACGAATCCTGTAAACGCACTGCCCGAAACCGCACCTTTCTGAAACCTGGTCCCAGAGTGGAGAAATCTGAAACCGTAGCCCGTTTGAATTCGTTTAGACAGCGAAACCGCACATCCTGCTTGCGTATTGATAATGTCATTGCCACACCTCAGCTGCCCTGGACTTGCACTTACAGTATTGCCTAACAATACTAGTTTTCATACATGACATTACCTACGATTACACTCCGTAAGATAAATATCACAACTGGTGCTGCGCAGCGCCAATAGCTTATGACTTTGTGGACTGAACCCTGTTTTTCCCAGGTGTTTTTTTATGCATTTTAGCTACTGTCAGTGACGCGAGAGAACTTAAGTTATTAGGAAAGTGCGGTGTAAGTTTAGGCTACATTAATTTGTGCGTAGTGCCAGTGTCATTCATGTATTTTACATGTCTTACAACATATATACATGCATTCACAGTCGAGTGAAATCAGATATAAGCATACAAAGACGCTTAGAACTCACGTTAAGCCGATGGTAGCACACTGAATGCGAATGCGCGATTTGATGCAGGCAAAAGTATTGACTGTTACTAACGAGGGTTTTATAGCAATAGTATAAATGTGGCGACAAAATAGCCTAGAACTTGGGTAAGCCTTGCGTTTAGTAGCCTAATTGCGGTGAATCTAATGTGAATCACGGACTATCCTACAACCAAAGAAAGTAAAGGTGATTAGTAGGCCTACCTGCATTAGCCAAATAAAGGACGGGACTGCACTGCACCCTTCACAAACCGTAAAATAAAGTTTATTAGTTTTACAGTTGACTACAGTTGACAGTTCACCATCAGTCCACACAAACAATTCTGGTTTCCTTGCACTAGCCATTTGGTCGTAGCCTAATCTGTCTGTTTGTAAAGCGCAAATTTTGGTCAATTTCTGTAAAGAAACAGTGCCACCTATAGGTCTGGGGTATGAAGTAACGTGTTGAGTCGTGTTGAGATGGATCCGTTTGGACGCAAATATTCTTGATGCGGTTTCAGGGAAGACGGAGGAAAAAAAGATCGGTTTCCTACGTGTGGACTAGCCCATAGACACACACAAACACACGCACGCACGCACACACTGCATTTCATCATCATTCATCACACTCATCACAGGGAGCCACTGACATACACACATGCCAACGTTGTGTTAGACTTTTTGGTATTTAAAGGGGTGTGCATAATACTGACATGACACCATCATAACTATGACATAACAATGACATCTGTCATGAACATTAAGGAGCCATTATGAGTGTTAATGAATGTTTTCATTAAGTTTATGTCATTTTTAAAGTCAAGTGGACATTTTGTGGGATGTCTTTATTATGATAACTTAACAGTAACCATGACGACAGAACACACACACACTGAGCATGAGGTTCTCAGAAGGCAGAAGCATGGTGACTTAGCATGTTTGCTTTTGTGTGTGTGTGCGTGTGTTTGTGTGTGTGTGTGTGGTTGTGTGTGTGTGTGTGTGTGTGTGTGTGTGTGTTCAGATGTACTGTAAGTGTTGTAATAGCTTGTGCTTAATGTTTGGGAGTGTCTTTGCCATAGGCAGTGCTGCATAGCAACAAGTGTGTTATATAAAGCCCCGTCTCCTTGAGAATGAAAGGTTTTGAAAACGTTTTCTTTCCGTTTTTTCAAAGTGTTTTACGTCCACATGGCATAGTTTTCAGAAATTACCTTGTCCACAGGAAAACTCAAAAATGACAAAATCTGTAGTACACATGCCCTGCCAGTAGGTGCACCATGGCAGTGCAGTGGCTTCATGAAGAAGAGAAAATAACAACATTCTGGAGTTGTCATGGCTATATATGTGGAAATGTCTTTACGTTTGGCATTATTATATATTCTGTGGAGTAAGTTACACTGGAGAATCACCATTTGCTTGCCTTGTTAGAAGTAGGCAACCCTGGCCTTGCAAGACGAACAAACTTCCTATCCAAATAAAGGCAGAAAGTCCCTAAAATATGAATGAACGATGCCAAGGTAAACTTGGTTTTAAATTCTATCACCCCTTTAAGTTCTGAGGAGATTTGTAGGCCTATAGGTTATTGCTAGACCACAGTTCAATGACTCACTCCAGGAAATAATAATAATACATTTTATTTAAAGCGCCTTTCAAGTCACCCAAGGACACTGTACAATAAGACAAAAGGATGTAGACATAAGAGTAGCATAAAAATATCAGACAGAGACAGTATACAAGAGAACATAAGACATAAAAGCAACATATACAGGGACAGTACAAGTAGACAGTACACTTAAAACACACTATACATTCAGCAGGAGACCGATATTGCCAACAAAAGTAGAATAAAATAAAATAAAACAGTAATAGAGGAGCAATGGGATGGAGGAGGCAATGTTATGAGCAGGAAGGAAAAGCAAGAGTGAAAAGGTGAGTTTTTAGTATTTAAAGGTGGACAGGGAAGTGCTTTGACAGTGCAAGTGGGAGGGAGTTCCAGAGTTTGGGGCCAGCCACGCTAAAGGCCCTGTCACCCATGGAACGGAGATGTGCAGTGGGGGTGGATAGGAGGTGGGCATCAGTGGAGCGTAAGGTGCGGGTTGGTTGGGGTGGGCATCAGTGGAGCGTAAGGTGCGGGTTGGTTGGGGTGGGCATCAGTGGAGCGTAAGGTGCGGGTTGGTTGGGGTGGGCATCAGTGGAGCGTAAGGTGCGGGTTGGTTGGGGTGGGCATCAGTGGAGCGTAAGGTGCTTTGAAGACAAGAAGGATAAAAACATACCGCACTCAAAGATTCCTTTTAAATACAAAAAAAAATAAATTCGAAAATTCAATTCACTCAACACAAGTCATAAGTTATTCTGTATTCTAAAAGGAAGTGCATGGGAAATACCCTCCACCACCAGATGAATACAAATCAGATTCAGCAACTGTCTCTGCCACCTCTCTCCATGTTTGGGTTCTCCAGTTAGTGTCCCAGTACGTAAATGAACTCAGGGTGGTTATCGACTACAGTGCTCAACTGTGTCCCGGTGTTAACTGTTGGATACCAGCTGCAAATTTGCACCCAGTACACTCTCTTGATTGGCTGCAAATGCACCCAGTACACTCTCTTGATTGGCTGTTGGATACCAGCTGCAAATGCACCCAGTACACTCTCTTGATTGGCTACAAGTGCACTCAATACACTCTCTTGATTGGCTGTTGGATACCAGCTGCAAATGCACCCAGTACACTCTCTTGATTGGCTGTTGGATACCAGGCTGCAAATGCACCCAGTACACTCTCTTGATTGGCTGCAAGTGCACCCAGTACACTCTCTTGATTGGCTGCAAGTGCACCCAGTACACTCTCTTGATTGGCTACAAGTGCACCCAGTACGCTCTCTTGATTGGCTGTTGAATACCAGGCTACAAATGCACCCAGTACACTCTCTTGATTGGCTGTTGGATACCAGGCTGCAAGTGCACCCAGTAAACTCTCTTCATTTGCTGCAAGTGCACCCAGTACACTCTCTTGATTGGCTACTTTCTGCACTGGAACATTTGCATAAAAGCATACATTTTATTGGCTGGTGCCTGCAAAAATAATTGAAGTTTTTCTCAACCAACAAGCACTGTAAGCAAAGAAAAGCTAGACAACCACAATTCAATTCAGCGATGCATAACATAGCCATTACTTTCCTCTGTCTGAGTAAGTGTGTGTGTGCGTTGTGTGTGTATGTGTGTGTCAGAGAGAGAGAATGTCTGGAATTAAATAGAGGGAGTGTCTGGTCAATCTAGCCTTAACTGACCTGACCAGTGTTTAGAGGGAGAAATGTCTCATGCTTCTTTTTGTGTTCAAACTGTGTGTGTGTGTGTGTGTGTGTGTGTTAAAGGGAGGAACACCACAATGATGCCCCACAGAGGAGCTGTAAATCCTGTTCTGAAGTCCCAGACTCCAGCCACTGGGTCCTGGTGAAGCCTGAAGTCTCCACAGAGAAGAGCGTCTCCACCTACAGCCTGAGCTCTCTTGCAGGGAGCTATGAGTGCTCAGAGTCTGGTCTGCGCTGGACGTGTGCTGGTCCAGTCACCCTGCAGTACCACTTCATAGACTGGCATCTCTTGGCTGATGAGCTGCCCCACATGCAGTACAGACCAGCTGGCCCTTCGATGGACATCAAGCTCATCTCAGGAGACCTGGAGGAGATCCACCTGCCACATTTCCTCTGTTTGGGAGGTAGCCAGTCTTCTCTGAAGGATGCTGTGGAGGTTCTGCATAAGCAGGACAGTGGAGTGTTGATAGAGAAGTGTGAGCTGAGTCGCTTCCATGCCAGGCTGGTCAAGCCCTCCTTTTCTATCTTTGGGCCCTTTTACAGCTTGATTTCTCTCATCACTGGGAGGATCCATGCAGATGTTCAGATCTATCGGAGCAGCATATTACCCCTCACTTTCCGTACATACCTCCTGCCTGAAGACAGCAATCTTAAGAAGTTAGTGGAGGATCAGGAAAAATCTGAGGATTTCAGAGGACACAGACTCCCCAAGCCCCGGCCTGCGAGACATCTGCAGATGAATGGGTTATATGCTTTGAAGACTGGCTGCAACTCCACAATTCACCCAGAAGAGCCGATGGAGCTTAGATATAGCTCCATCGCTCCCAACTTCTTTGAGGTGTCTATAACACAGGCTTCTGATTTCAGCTTGGAGCTTCTCAGCTGTGCAGACCAGCAGAGAATTTGGCAAGCAAGGGTCAAGAAAACAGAATGTTTCTTGGACAATCCCAATCAGAGCAGTGACAACTCATCAGCTGCTGAATTCCTCAGAAGGCACCGGGCAAATCTGGTTCAGAAGGTGAAAAATGTGATGCCGATAGCCGATCAGATGTTCTCACAAGGTCACGTCAGAGAAGAAGATTACGCAAACATCAGGGTGGCAAACACAGAGCAGGAGAAGATGAGGCGGATGCTGGATTGTTGTGGGGCTTCAGCACAGGGGGCGCTTCTCAGTATCCTTCTGAGGGAATGCCCTGACCTGATGGAAGAGTTGGGACAATCCTTCAGAGGGAATGCCCTGACCTGATGGAGGAGTTGGGACAATCCTTCAGAGGGAATGACCTGACCTGATGGAAGAGTTGGGATTATAAGCATTTAGACTGTATCCTTCAGAGGGAATGCCCTGACCTGATGGAAGAGTTGGGATAATGAGCATTTAGACTATCCTTCCGAGGGAATGCCCTGACCTGATGGAAGAGTTGGGATAATGAGCATTTAGACTGTATCCTTCAGAGGGAATGCCCTGACCTGATGGAAGAGTTGAGATAATGAGCATTTAGACTGTATCCTTCAGAGGGAATGCCCTGACCTGATGGAAGAGTTGGGATAATGAGCATTTAGACTATCCTTCCGAGGGAATGCCCTGACCTGATGGAAGAGTTGGGACAATCCTTCAGAGGGAATGCCCTGACCTGATGGAAGAGTTGGGATAATGAGCATTTAGACTGTATCCTTCAGAGGGAATGCCCTGACCTGATGGAAGAGTTGAGATAATGAGCATTTAGACTGTATCCTTCAGAGGGAATGCCCTGACCTGATGGAAGAGTTGGGATAATGAGCATTTAGACTGTATCCTTCAGAGGGAATGCCCTGACCTGATGGAAGAGTTGGGACAATCCTTCAGAGGGAATGCCCTGAACTGATGGAAGAGTTGGGATAATGAGCATTTAGACTGTATCCTTCCGAGGGAATGCCCTGACCAGATGGAAGAGTTGGGACAATGAGCATTTAGACTCAGAGTGAATGCCCTGACTCGATGGAAAAGTTGGGACAATCAGTATTTGGACTGTAGAATAATCAAGATGGGAATGGTACTTTTGAATAAAAAGTTTCTTTTTATTCAAAAGTCATTTTACTATGCATATGCTAAGCACGGGATGAAAATGTGTTCTTGAATTTCCCCTTGGGGATCAATAAAGTATCTATCTATCTAAAAATCAACACTCAGATCTGTCCAAAATTATCTTTTTAATTCTAGCTTTCGATCATAGACCTTCAGGAATACTGCTAAGCATATGCTCAAAGAATGATTCAATTACTTTACTTTATGAGTGAGACCATTCAATTCAGTTTAATTCAGGGGTGTCCAAACTGCGGCCCGCCACAAACTTTAATCCGGCCCGCCGAGCATTTATTAGTTTATCATAGATCCGGCCCGCCACGCACTTTAATCAGGCCTGCCGTGGTTTAGGTTATCATAGGCCGCTTGCTATTCCAGCATAGACAACGTTGTGATTAACTTTAGGCTACTGCAAACTGCTTTACACTCTTCTTAGAGAGCGTTTACCATGTCAATGTCAAAACACCTTGTTACATCGAGATCCATTGCAGCAGATCTAACTACGTTATGCTACTCCCACGGTTGTCAAACTGGGGTACGTGGACTGATTTCAGGGGGTACGCGAAAAAAGATCTAAGTCATATGCCTTTACAAACGTTTTCTCTATCCCACGTTGGTAACTTAACTTCCGCATTTGCACTGCGTATTAAAAACTTATTTTCTCCGCATTAACAAAATATTCGAGAGTGGAGACAGAGAGGGTAGCCTAAAACGGCGTTTCTCAACGTGGGTCGCGGAGACATGCCAGGTCTGGCGCGAACTGACGTGAAAAACAAGTTTTTTTAATTTATTTTTTATCTGTAGCCTAGGCCCAGGTAGCACCCGATGCGCAATGGACGCACTGTGTTATTCATAGGGAAGCGCTCGTGTCAAGGCAGCTTAGTTAGTCCCGACCTGAATGAGATTTTGAACGAGGTTGTGAAAGTGGTGAATTTCATCAAGACCCGGCCCTTAAAAGCGTGTCTGTTCTCCGCACTTTGAGAGGAGATGGGAGCTGACCAAAAGGCTGTACCGTTTCACAGCGAGGCAAGGTGGCTTTCCCGAGGTAAAGTGCTGTCGCGTGTTTGAGTTCCAAGTCGCCTCTTCTTGGAAGAAGAGCGCATGTTTGAATCTGCAAGCACGTTCACTAATGAACATTTCTTCACGAAGCTGGCCTATCTTAGCGATATATTTGGAAAGCTCAATAAGTTAAATCTCCAGTTACAAGGCAAAGACAAGCACCTAGCAGGTAAGATCACTGCATTCAACAAGACGATTGTGTGTGAGATTAGGTGCAGATCTATTTTAAATCATTATATTCAGCACATTTGTAGGCCTATCATATGTTGACTAGCCTATTGATGAGATTTGTATCATATGTTTATGATCCTATTCACTATTCTCGACAAAATTGATAAAAATAAATATTAATAAAACAATTAAAAAAACTTGTTAACAATTGGTGGTGTTGGGGATACTCCGGAAGATCATAATGTCTCAGGGGGTACATGCCTGTTACTCCATTTAATTGGGAACGCATTTGAGCGTGCACAAGAGGGAGATACTGCGACAGGTTCCAGCTGGCTTGTTATTGTTGATAATTGATATCTCCTTTTTATAAGAAACTTTTAAAAGGAAATTGCGATGGCAACAGTAGTTTCCACTAATGACCATTTATAAACTGTGAGTCATAGGCACAGCACTAGCCATAGGCTAGTGTAGCTAGCAAAAGAGTCTTAAAGTGACAGTGCACCATTTACAAATTAACAGTATTTCTTATGAAATTAATTTTCTACAACAGAATTACTTTGTCATTTAAATTATACAAAACATTATATATGTATATATATATACACACATTATTTTTTTGTTGTGTGGCCCGCCGGCCAATTTTCAAAACCCAATTTGGCCCTTGAGTCAAAAAGTTTGGACACCCCTGGTTTAATTCTTTATTTCAGACTCCAATGCAGGATCCATAGCATAGTAAAGTATTTTGTATAGTGTAGTGTTAAGACAGAATAAATAGATTAAAAAAACAAGAGATGACAAGACCAAACAGGGGGGGACCCACATTTAGACATAGACATTTTTCCAATGTTTCCTTAGCTTAGAGGAGTACCTCAGGGAGCTCCTAGCAGGATTAACTAGAGCTTCAATAATACCATTACCTGAGCTATCCAGGCGGCACATACATTTGTACATTAAATTTCTCAGGACTGCCTCACATGATAACACACTGGAGAAAGCAAACAAGGAACTGGCACTGAACCATCTGGGTGTCTGCATCAACAGCCTCATAGAGTCATTATAGTCAAGTTTAAGCTTCTGTAGGCTGCTTGTCTACACACCACAAATAAGCAGTATACATAAGGTGTACAAAAGGCTTTAAGGCGAGACACTACAGGTGAATAGGGTAACATTTTAAAATAATAGACATCACCATGAAACTTCCTCAGTTGATTACTTACACAAGTATGAACAAAAAATGTATTACAAGTTTTTGAAATTCTAATGTTTAGTTATGCAAATTATGCATTATCTCATTAAATATGCGCAAATTTGCATATATTTTCGGTAGATAGATCTGAACATATGATAAAGCCAGGTACACAATTATTTTTTCATTTTGTTTGCATACAAGATAAAAATAAAATTAGAGGGATTTCAGGATATCTGCTTTCATTACCTAGGAAATCAGAATATACTGTCCATAGCCTTAAAAAATCGATTTTTGCCATATATTTTTGATTAAAATGTCACATAAATCAGGCCAGGAATGATTTATTAACAAATCCCTCTGTAAATATCTTCAGAATACTGCTAAGTGTATAACTGGAAAGTTTGGTGTACATAGGTGCTACATAGGCTGAGATGTTTCTACTGGAAAATGAGAAAAACTCAATTTGAGAAAACAGCCTTGGAACACAGCCAAGAGATTCCGTTCTCAGCCTAGACTCGCCTTTGAGCTTTCGCGATTGGTTGCGGTTACAAAGGAAGTGTCCATATTTGGATAACACAACGTCATGCAGGAAAAACAGAGCTTTCCAATGGTACTACACATGTTATGTTTTGTATCACGGTCGCGGTAGAGCATGAAACGTTAGAAGACTAACTTTTGGTGAATTTAGGAGAAATATACAGGCGCGAGTAGACAAAATGTAATGAAAAACACCTAAATGTGTAAATCGGGCTTTGTTGTTGTAGTAGTGTGAAAGAATACATGCTAACGTAGCAAATTAGCCCAAAATCTCGAAATTGACCAGTGCATGAAAAAACAATTTTTTCACCTGCCGTGTCTCGCCTTAAAGGGGTGGTTCAGGATTTTGGACATAAGACCTCATTTCCAAGTAAGCAAGGGTGATATTTATCAGTGGAGACCGTTTTCAACACGTTTCATCCAGTCCTTCTAATTGCAGAGTTCGCAGGTGCTAGGCTAGCGCAAGTCAACGGTATGTGCTAGCCTGCCACTAAAAACAGTCTTACCCACTCCACAGTACACCCGAGGCAAATAAATTATAACGCCAGACTATCGATGTAAATGTCTGTATTGATACTGTTATTTCTAACGTTATTCTATCCTTGCATTTCAACGATCACATTACATTTTGAGGGACTAGTTTCTTACCACAACGGAATTATACTTGCTCCGGTTAGTAGTACTGTGCCGAAAAGTAAACAGTAAAGCGCACTCCAATGGGGATACTTAGTAGTAGCCTTGGTAATATCAGTCCGCTGCTGAGATGCAAAATGACTACTACCAACTTCAGGGACCAAAGTATAACTATTGCAACGCGATGCGAGGGTAGTTGTATTTCTTACACTATTCTATCAACACAGACATTTACATCGATTGTCTGGAATTTGCCTCGGGTGTACTTTTGCTTTTTTAAGAATTTTGCTTTTAGCTTTCGTAATGCTTACTGCACTTCGGAATTCTTTTATATTCTTATATTCTTGTTTGTGAATTTTGTTACATCTATCCTTTTTATTTGTTTAATTCGTTTAAAATTAATAGTGTACATATTTGGTTAAAATCGATTCCTTATTTTAGTTTTCGAAACTTGTGTTGTTTGGTCCAATCGATTGTGCAATCGATTTTCGAACGTAAAGTGACAGCCCTAGTCACTGCACGTGCCTGTCGTTACACAATTATAGGGATAGAGAGAGAGAGATGAGGTCACTGCACGTGCCTGTCGTTACACAATTATAGAGAGAGAGAGAGAGAGAGATGAGGTCACTGCACGTGCCTGTCGTTACACAATTATAGAGATAGAGAGATGAGGTCACTGCACGTGCCTGTCGTTACACAATTATAGAGATAGAGAGATGAGGTCACTGCACGTGCCTGTCATTACACAATTATAGAGATAGAGGGCCAGATGTACTAACGCTTTTGCGCCCACTTCAGGCGTATTTGTTTCGCAACGTGCGTGTAAAATCATTGCGAGGTACGTACAAACAGGCCGCAATGATGTAAAAGCGCAAACTGCCTGTCGCGGGAGCTGAAAGTGGCAGATTGCGATTGTCATGTCATGCATATGCATTCATGGGAGGATCCAGGGGAAAGTGGGAGTTTAGCGTAAAAAGATGGGAGGGGAAGAGTAAAGAGCGCCTAATTATGTATTCCGCGGTATGTACAAAGACTCCTCCTGAAAGCGCACGTCTATTCTGCGCCTAAATACTTGCGCCTTGTAAAAGCAGGTGTTAATCCAAATTAAAGTTCAATGCTTCAATAAGAGAACCTTTCAAAGACAACAGAATCACTATTTAGAGCACCAGTTTTGCAAGTCTTTGTAGGCTACTAACAAAAGCAACATTAACTTTCACGTCATTCACTTAAACTTTCCTATGCCTACTTGCTAGATTTGACCAATTTTCCATAGCCTACGTTCACAAGTAGTTTGAGTAGAACTACTGATCTTAATTATCTCCCTGCTTGTAGACATCTTATCATCTATGGTATTATTTCATGATCGCTAAACGTTTGATTCTTTTTAATGTTGTCATCAGTTAACTTCATTCAACTGCGCTTGTAGGCTCTGCCATTCAGTTGTGGACGTTCGTAAATTGCGTTTATGGGCGGAGAGAGGCAGAGAAAGGCGCAGTTTACACCAAGGATTGAACGATTGATAAATACGACGGAAACTTGGGTCTGTCAGCGTTCGCAGTCTGCGGTTTGTCCATGGCGCTGATAACGTTACGTTCGCAAATGTACGTACATCTGGCCCAGAGAGAGAGAGATGAGGTCACTGCACGTGTAACACCACCAGACGGCTCTCACCAGATGGCGCTCTAGTGGCGTCCTTCCTTCACTGTTTCACCAGGTGGCGCTCTAGTGCCGTCCTTCCTTCCCTGCTCACTATGTACTGTATGTTTTACAGATTTTACCAGCAGGGGGCGCTGCTAGATAATTTGGGCCCTATGACAGACAATCATTCTGGGCCCCCTGGTAATATATAGTATTATTGGGGGGGCTCTCTGGGGAGCCCCTATCAGTGCTGAACCCTTAGAAACCCACCCCCCCATCCTCGCCCCTGTGTACCAATAAAGTCTCCAGATGTGTCTTCACTTTTATATGGAGTTTAAATATCCCAGTTGTTTTTTATGTTGAGTTGAGTGAGTTTCCCCATATTAAATATCCCAATTGTCCTTTATTCTCAGTGTTGTTTCTGCTCATTTAGCCGTCATTCCAGCCTGAGCTTCCATCTGGTTGGTGGCAAACAACCCACCGCTGTTCTGGACCACCAGTATTCTAACTAGAAAGATCTGTTCCTCAGCAACCAGTACAAAGTGACCATGTAGACCTATGTTCTGCAACATTACCAAGTTAAACATGCCAATTTACCGAATAAGTAAGATGAAATTGTACTATAAAAGGAGGTCTTGCTTGTTTCCATAGTATTAGCAGGCATTTACCATATCTGAGACTGACTTTATAAGTTATAAGTGAGAATGATTCTATTTTTATGGCTTCTGCTGAGAAACAAATAGTTCGCCACACATTGAATGCTACTTCAATCAAACATTCTTTATAATGTAGCTGATCAACCCATCTGCTTTCATTTTCAATGAAATCCACTAGTGAACAGAGTGAGAAGCACAAAACCCGTTGTCATTGTCAGCGGCCTGTTACACAGAGATAGATAGATAGATAGATAGATAGATAGGTACTTTATTGATCCCCAAGGGGAAATTCAAGCAATACATACAGTAGCAATGGTTCTACAGGAAAATACCTCCGACCCCCACCCTCCCTCCCCTTCTGCTATGTAGCCAAGATGGCGTCTGTTGAGGGCGAAAAGCGTTCCACACTCAGCTTTTTGACCGTTATGAGTGCACCATCCGGGGACTAGCAGTGTACTTTGTGTTGTTGGAATTGTCAGTGTGAACGCCCTCACACACTCAAATTAGGTATTAGTGCAGAAGTACTCACTCAAATTAGGTATTAGTGCAGAAGTACTCACTCAAATGAGGTATTGTAAGTGCAGAAGTACTCACTCAAATGAGGTATTGTAAGTGCAGAAGTACACACTCAAATTAGGTATTAGTGCAGAAGTACACTGTAAGTGCAGAAGTACCCACTCAAATTAGGTATTGTAAGTGCAGAAGTACACACTCAAATTAGGTATTAGTGCAGAAGTACTCACTCAAATTAGGTATTGTAGTGCAGAAGTACACTGTAAGTGCAGAAGTACACACTCAAATGAGGTATTGTAAGTGCAGAAGTACTCACTCAAATTAGGTATTGTAGTGCAGAAGTACACTGTAAGTGCAGAAGTACCCACTCAAATGAGGTATTGTAAGTGCAGAAGTACTGTAAGTACAGCTAGTGAAACCACTCTTTACCAATCCAAGCTAGAAAGACAGAGGCAGCACAGAGATACAAAATGAAGTAAACAGTGTTAATCCACTTGGCTACTGTCTTCAGGTGCAGGCAGGTCTTCCCATGATGCTTTGGGTGATGGGAGGACGTGTGTGTCCGAAACGCCTGCAGCTCAACCAGGATGAGGCGCAGCAGAGCACCATCCTCTTCAAATGGTGACCCCCTCCTGTGCCGTCAGCTGGGGGGGGAACCAGAGTTTGGATGAATGGGGGAGTCTGTAATTCTACAGGCACTGTTACACCACGGACATGGCCTCAAGGCCTGGCATTCTCCTGCAGACTGTAAGTAAGACCGTAGGTCATGGCCTCAAGGCCTGGCATTCTCCTGCAGACTGTAAGTAAGACTGTAGGTCATGGCCTCAAGGCCTGGCATTCTCCTGCAGACTGTAAGTAAGACTGTAGGTAAGGATCCCGCAGTAAGTAAGCCGCAGCCTACTGGGATCAGATGCACATGGACTTATGGACGTATCCTGAGACAGGAGTGGCCTTCACTGAGAGTAGTGGCCTTCACTGAGATGGCTCAACTTTGAGTAGTGGCCTTCACTGAGATGGTTCAACTTTGAGTAGTGGCCTTCACTGAGATGGTTCAACTTTGAGAAGTGGCCTTATAGAATAAGGAATACAATAAGGGAAACCATAAGCTATAGCATAAGTGAAGGCATAAGGTATAGCATAAGTGAAGGCATAAGGTATAGAATAAGTGAAGGCATAAGGTATAGAATAAGTGAAGGCATAAAGGTATAGAATAAGGTGTAGAATAAGGTATAGCGTAAGGTAAGGCTGACTCACCTGGCTGATTGGTCCCTTCCCCTTTATTCTTCTCTGGGGTCCTCCACTTCGAGGCCATCCTCATCAGGAAACTGACAGTGATGGTCTCCACAATGCTGCAGCCCACCAACGAGAAGACCCCAGTGCAGAACATTCCTGTGGACATGGAGATCAAGCAATTGCATTCATGGCTGCCCTCTTCCCTGCCTGAATACAATGGTGCACATGTGTGTAGGCTATATGTGTGCGTGTGTGTGTTGGACTGACCTATAACAGGAGTTTTCTGGTCTGTGGAGGGCAGGATATCGTGGAGGATGAGCAGCAGGACAGAGATGGCCAGCAGCACGGTGACCTTGAAGCTCAGCTTCTCCCCTCCTGACCCGCTGATGAAGAAGGACATTAGGTCCAAAACCAGGAAGAGCAAGACAGGAACCAGGAAGTTAATGAGGTACAGCTGGGGCCTCCTGGCGATGGTGATCTGGGCCACAGAAACACACAAAAGGGTCTTATTGGAACCGTAAGGGGTCTTCAGGTTGCAGGGCTTAAAGGAAGCACATTTACCATTTCTAAAGTTATTACACATTTTCAAACCCACCATTTTCAAATAGAATATAACCCTTCCCACTTCTAAAATTCAGCACAGTTCTTTAGAGAGAGCCCAGGTATATTCCTCCTAATTTGTCAAATCACAAAAGGATTTATAGAGTAGAGAATTACCAGTGCAAATGCTCTCTCACACAACATCTGCAGTAAATAAGCTAAACGGCCTGCTTGTGATGATGTCCTAATTGTTTATCCCCAGTTAACACCGTAACAAGGCTAATGTCACTCTAAGGTTGCTTTTAGCATCTGTTTTGCTGGAAGGGCAAGGGGGTAGCAACAGGACAACAGTGCAGAGACTGACAGGTCCGCTGGTAGGGCTAATGTTACAGTATGAGAGTGTGACCTGAAATACTGGATATTTATGGGAAAATATTGAAACCACAGTTTAAAAGTTAAAAAAAAGTGAGAAAACCGGGGTTGACAGGTATGGTAAAGAGCCAAATTTTTAGTTACTGATGTTTTAAATTGTTGAAGACAATCCAAACAAATCAGAGCTAAAAAACTAGCATAATAACCTTGTACAGTATATGTTATGGCTAAATAACTAGCATTAGCCTTGTATGGCTACAGAGCTAGCATTAGCGTACAGTATTTGTTTGATCCTGTTGTCCATGCTGATGGCTTGTGACGACCTGTTAGTTTGTTAAATGACGTCACCTCCTCGTAAGACCGAGCTACATGCGTTCCGGTTTGCGTTCACGTTCATCACAACACAATGAGTCAGAGATCATGGTAGGCTATTCACCTCGAGTAACGTAGCGTTGTCTAGTGTTTGTCTTTAGCAACACAGCAACATTGCTAACCACTTTTACCAACACCAACGGATAAAACAACACATTCCACAATATTCCATGAACAACAAGACAACATAACACATACCCTTGAGGCATTGGAATGTGTACGAGTAATTGATATCGACATTCACATTTGCTAAGCAATAAAAAGAAGTGTAAAATAGAATAGCTACGTAACGCAAACACAGGGCGCAGCCATCTTTGTTTTCAAGTCATAAGAACTCTCCGCCGAACTTGGGGGTCCACTGGTTTGTAAGAGATCGCTTCTCGTCAGACAACTTAAAATGAGCGTGTTGTGTAATTTTGCGCAACAACTTACTACTCATAAGACAAGTACGATGGACAATGGGATCACACAATAACTTCCGGTTTTTCAGACAACTTACTACTCGTTAGACGAGTAGGATGGACAACAGGATCACATGATATGATATGGCTGTAGAGCTAGTGTTAGCCTTGTACCATATATGCTATGGCTAGAGAACTAACATTACCCTTGTACATTATATGCTATGGCTACAAATCTAGTGTTAGCTTTGTTCTCTATATATTCCAGAGGTGGAAAGATAGTGTTCTCTCTGCCCTGTATAATGTGTACATCAGAGCTGGATAGCTAACATTAGCTTTGTACAGTAAATCCTATGGCTACAGAGCTAGTATTAGCTTTATACCGTATACACTAGCTGGTCCAACATATCCTGGGGGCCAATGGTCAGGTTGTCCTTGGAGACGTGGATACTGATGAGGTCCCACTCGCCCTGCGTCTGGAACACGGTGAGGGACCTCGTCGTCACATCCGAGGAGTTGGAGGAGATGACTAGACGCAGCTGGTCAACTGTGTGTGTGTGTGTGGGGGGGGGGGGTTCACCACACAGGATAATTACATTTACCAGACATGATAGCGGCACGAATGAAGAAATTAGACCAGTCTTTGAAAACAATTTTGCTCTGTGAACGTTTCATTTGAGGACCTGGTGTAAGACTGGTTCCCAGCTAATCTGCCTAAAGCAACGGTCAGTGATCAAACCCCGGTGCACTGTGTTCCAAGCATTGACGCTAACAAATGCACCACACAGTACAATCAAATGATCTCTCATGCAGTGCACTGCCAAAAATGAAATCTAACCAAGTGTTGATAATCTTATATTAAGATCAAAAAATCTATTTGGTATTGTTTTTAGTAGGGCTGCACGATATATCTAAAATGTATCGTTATCGCGATATCAACGCTTGCGATGGACATACCGCAAAGATTACTTAATTTTCGATACATTTTGATACATTTTCTGTGCCGCACGCATTCCATACAGTCTATGGTGTATTCACATTCTGAATGTCAACATATTTTACCAAACCGATGCCGTCATGCAGCCCTAGAAGCCCGTCCCCCACCAGTTTAGGTGTGTGGTGTTTTAGGTGTTGAGGCAGGAGCTAAGTCGTGATGGCTGAAGATAGTGAGTCAAGCGAGGTAGGCTACACTTAGGTGAAGAGGAATTGGTGACTAAAAGGAAAAACACGTCTGTTATATGGAAATATTTTGGTTTTATGAAGGCCGACTTACAAACACAGCGCCAAATGCGTCCTTCTCCACCGTGTTCAAATAAACAATTTCTTTCGTTGTTGTTATAGGATCAGAAGATAGCCTATCTGTCTTTCACTGTAAGGCTTGTATTTCATAATTTGCATTTAGCAAAAGCCCCAGACAGCAGCAGAGAGGTAATCAGGATTCGTTATTTGTAAAAGTTGTTTAGCCTACTTTGTTAGCCTGGACTGTGTGATCGCAGCCACTTACTTTCACTTTCCGCTGCCCTCGTAGTCGGCATGCCAGTAGCCTAATAACGTGGGATGCGCAGCGTATGAGGTTACAGACTGGGATACTTAAGATTTTAGATGAGTGACCGCCGCGATATAGCTTAAGTACAGTAGCTTTTTTGCTAGGCCCAGCGAAGGCTGGCAATGTGGAATATTCCGCTGGTTGGTGCGCAAGTATTCAGATTGGCTGTCTATCCGTCTTTTACGAGGATTTTCTTGGAGCACATCTTCCACACAACTTCGATAGCCTAGTCAGTGGGTATCTTAGCTGTCCACCTAGGCTACATAATATACTGCTCAAAAAATTAAAGGAACACTTACAGTTTTCCACAATTGTTCAAACCAATTTTTTGAAACCTTCCACCCTTCTCTCCATTCTCAAACTACATTCACAGAATGTCTGACCGTTCTTGCAAAATAAAACACTCGCCTTAAAAGTGTTTCTTCTGCTCAGAATCAAACAGTGTCAGCACCAATCCAGTGTATGATTGAAGTGTCCCCTTAATTTTTGAGCAGTATATTTTATATTGTTTATGTAGAAAATTATACATTTATTTCTGTAATTATACATTTACCCCCCCCCCACCCTTCAGTCTATGTTAGCAGCAAGTAGAATGGAGAAAAACATTAAATATTTAAATATCGCAAGTTATATTGTTATCGCAGTACTCAATAATGTTATCGCATATCGCATGTTTTCCTAATATCGTGCAGCCCTAGTTTTTAGTATGAAAAGACTTACCTAGCGCTCTCTCGAAAGATCATTTTGACTTAATTTAAGAAGACTTTGTTTTAAGGACATGTTTGTGCATGCCTGTAGGCAGCCACTCTGAAGCAGTAAAGGTGATTCAAAACGAGTCAGAAAAGTCGAGACAGGACCAATTGTCAAAATTTCGGTGTCCACCACTCTAATTCATCCAAAACAAACCAGAAAAGGGACTCAAAGTGCTAAATACCGGAATTATCCTTTAATATAATGCAGTCAGGTCCTCTTTTGTTTAGGGGTGCACGGATCCAATATTAGGATCGGATATCGGCCCCGATATTGACAAAATAGCTGGATTGGGGATTTGAAAAATTAGCAGATCCATGGACCTATCCGAATTTACTTCAACTTCTGAGCTACTGTATGACATGCAACAAGCCACTTAGCACTAACTAGACATTTCCTCTGGTGTTTGTCATTAAATGACTACATTTTAGGCTATGCCATTGTCTTTACAGTCTGCCATTGTCTTTACAGTCTGGCAATTTAGAGTCTGCCATTGTCTTTACAGTCTGCCATTGTCTTTACAGTCAGTCATTATGTTTCTGGTTTACTATTCATTATTTTATTACCCACCATTTTTACGTTTGATTGATTCATGCGTTTCTGTTGCATTTTTAGGTAGGCTAACACGTTCAATGCATGACGGTCAACACACAATAGTCAAGCCAAAACACATTGTCATTTTGATCTCTTATCTGATAAACTGTTCATGGTATCAAGACATGCAAATGTTCACACAAGCTGTTAAAAACTTCTCATTTATTAGTTAAAACTTACAACTTTGTATACTGTTTACCACCATTGAAACTCCATGTGAACTTAGCTTATTGTGGGGAAACCGAGGGACTGTACCATTATGGGTAAATGGAGGGGTTTCTCGGGTGAAACCATTTTGGCAGGGGTGTTTTAATGTATATTACTAATACTAGTGCAGTGCCCGTTCAAACATGCTATTCCTGTAGCCCAATTACATGCCTGTAGGTAGGCCTGCTTTAGAAATAGGATGATAGGGAAAAACATAATTCCAGGTAAGCATTCAATAATGAATACAGATAATATAATAATATAATAAATGTGAAAAGTGAGCAGAATTTAAGCATGGTTGCATGTGACATTTTTTACAAATCAAAATGACACAATCCTAACAGCTGTTTTGAGTCAAGGTTATATGCTTAGCCTATTGAATAACTTGATAGAGAAAATAAACCATTTTGTGGAATGATGCATCATCATATGAAATTTGCAACGGTGTGACTCAAAAACAGTCTCTGGTGGCCTATAAGTGACATCACACTCTGTCTGCCACTCGTTGCTGTTGCTGGTTATGCTTTGCATGTGTAGCATTCTGAGACGTTCTTTAATTCAGGAACATTTTCGCTCGTTTCATTTTTGGACCTTGCAGTTGGAATTGTCCTTTGCTTATTCAAAGTCTAAAGACAGTCCAAAGTAGCCTGGGCTATTCGAAGTGTCAGTTTATTGCTGGTTATGCTTTGCATGTGTGGCATTCTGAGACGTTCTTTAATTCGGGACCATTATCGCTCGTTTCAATTTTGGAATTTTTTACGTCATTTTGAAAAGCCACTGCATACCTGTGTGTTGCCGTGTTGTTGCAAAATCCGCTGAGTCATTTTATGCAAGCAAACCGCATACAGGGGGTCTTTATTGTTGAGTTCAGACATGTTAACACATCTTGCACTCGCTTAACCTTTTACCCGTGTAACCTACACTGATCCAGTTCTGCCAAAGCCCTCCTTCCATCCTCACTGGTAGCTTACAGTACAGTGCTGTGTGGGAGGGGGAGTGGCTAGCAACGAAAGCCCATGTGTGCTTCTTTTACCGATATATTTAACGATATCTTTTGCATTTCTTATTCAAACAACGTCAAATTTGGCACTGTACTTACTCATGCCCGTAGCAAGACACCTGCCACCTGTTTGAAATCAGTCTGACAAACGGTCAGTGAGATATGCGTGCCACAGACAGACAGACAGACACACAGACGCTTCTTGCTTCATACTGTAGATAGATGGGATTTTTATCTGCACAAAACTTGTTTTGGTGGGAGAAAGTTGTTGTATTTGTGTGTTTTATGTTTGCTTGTTAGATTTATTATTTAGCAATAACTGTGAACTTGAATTTGAATGCGGTTCTAAGTTGCTGCTGGTGCACAATTGTTTATTTTTTAATACTAATAGTAGTAATAATAATAGTAATAATACATTACATTTATATCTAAGTGTTATGTTTTTTTTGTTGTTTTTTTAAGTGATTTAGTTAGGGAAAGAATGTTTAAGTTAGGCCTGATGCCTTTAGTCTTTTCCACAAGGTGGTTTATTAATTTAACATGGTATCGGTTTGGTATCGGGTATCGACCGATGCACAAAGCCCAGGCATCGGTATCGGTATCGAGACTGAAAAAGTCGGATCGGTGCATCCCTACTTTTGTTTTGTATTGATTTTGACACACACACACACACACTCACTTGTGTTGAGCAAGGTCAAAAGTGTGAGTTGGCATTTCTGTGTGTCGAAGGGGAACTTGTACAGATCCATGTTGCAGGTGCTGGTGATCTTGTAAGTGTCTCCGAAGGAGACCCTGCCAGCTGACATCAGTACGACCTCGGGGGCACTCTCAGCCCCGCTGTGCATCGCCTCAATGCTGAGGACATACAGAAGGAAGACATTCTTTAAAGCAATCTTGGGCCTTTATTTTACAGTTACAGGGCAGTTTACACTGAAGAGGCGAGTGAGAGAGAGGGAGGAAAGAGGGGTGAGGGAGGGAGGGAGGAAAGAGGGAAGGAGGAGAGAGAGGGGTGAGGGAGGGAGGAGAGAGAGGGGGAAGGGACCTGTGAGAGAGAGAGAGGGATGAGGGTGAGAGGGGAACTGTAAAAGACTCATTGGGAATGTGGACATTCATATTCTGATATTAACCTGTTTAAGACTCTACAACACTACCATGCCATACTTTTTAAAATACTTTTTAATTATTACACGGCTCTTCATAGTGCTGCAGAATGCTCCATTCACTTGAATGGGCCTTCCCAACGTTCGGCGGTCTGCTAATTCTGAATAACAGACCGTTGCTAAGTATAACAGACCGCTGTCAAGGAAAATGGGCTTTGTGCTTCTAAGTCAATTCTTTCATATCACTATGCAAGGATTGGAACTTCATTCAAAAGTGAAAGCAGACGGTTGATCAGCTGTGTTCTAAAGAATGTTTGATTCAAGTTCAGCGTGTGTTGTGGCGAACTATTTGTTTCTCAGCAAAAGCCATGATGAAATGGTAACAAATAGGCTATAGCCTAGGCTATGTAGGCTAAAGAGTCATATCGTGGGGAGTTTATAGCCGTGTAATAAGCGGGGTCCGGGGTCCGCTGCGCGTCGGGGTCCGGTTCGCCCTGTCGGGACCTATCTCCCGACAATGGCCGGCGTTCTATACATTATCCCTTACTTAATGAGCTCTTATACTTTAATATTTCTACTAGTCTTTGCTTTTGTTCATGTAAAACGGGCGGGGTATGTGTAGAGACTACTGCCATATTGGCGTTACAAACTAACCCCATGCATTTCTATGGAGGATTCTTTGAGTGATGTGTCTCCTCATTAGAAACATTCTCTGGTGCAGACCTATTAAGGAGATCAAGTCACAAGAAATTATATTAAATTAGATTAGATTACATGAATTTTATTGTCCCAGAAGGGAAATTTGTCTTGTGCATACAGTTCTACATACCGCTGCTTAACATACAACACATACACCAAATCAACACAACTTAACACGCGGCAGTAGACAGGTAAACACAAAACACACGGCAGCAGACAGGTAAACAGAAAATACACGGGGGAGCAGAAACATGCACAATCATAACAACCAGAAAAGAGCACAAACTGGCCACCAGGGGGACACAGTGAGTCCAGGCAGGATCCTGATAGTGTGTGTGTCAGTAGTGTTTAGCTGTGGGTGTGTAAACCCCAAAGTGTGTTGCAAGATGGCCGCTGTGAGAGGGGACTTGCGTAAAAAGGACTTTGTCTGCACTTCCTGCCTTGTTAGTTTCCCTCCATTTCTGCTCTCACCTGTTCACCGTTATATATAGTCTAGTCCTGTCACTCTGTTAACTGGGCTGTGTAGTTCTACACCCTGATGTTCCTTTGTCAGTTTGTCTCACTTATGTGTTACGTCCGAGCCTATGAGTTTGTAATTGTGATTTTTTAATCTGACTGTCTGTTGGATTGGACCCTCTGCTTCATGTTTTGCCTGTCTGTCTATTTGTCTGGAACCCAACAACGACCCCAACGACCCCAACGACCCACGCCTCTCCCTTGGAGTTTGCCTCAGTCTGCTGACTTGGACACCTCCTGTCCTGTGTATGACCTGCCTGTCTAGAGTTTTTGTCTTTGCCTGCTGTCTGGATTTGTTTGTAAATAAAGTGTGTTTGACTGTACTCCTGCCTCAAGAGTCTTGCACTTGGGTACTTTCCTGCTCACCCCTCACACACACACACACACACACACACACACACACACACACACACACACACACACACAATATGCAGTCTGAGTCGGATCTCTCACCTCTCCATGATGGTGAAGTAGGGTCTCCACACGTATTCTTTGGGGACGTTGATCTGACGGATGCCACAGAAGTCCTCAGGGTTCCAGCGGAGGAGCTCATTGGTCCAGTACTGCAGAGAGGAAGAGGAGGAGAAGAGAGGAGAGGAGGAAAGAAGAGGAGAGCAGAGGAGGAGAAGAGGACAGGAGGGGAGGAGGAGGAGAAGAGGACAGAAGGAGGACAGCAGAGGAGAAGAGAGGAGGAGGAGAAGAGGAGGAGGAGAGCAGAGGTGGAGGAGGAGAGCAGAGGTGGAGGGGAGGAGGAGAGAGGAGGAGGAGAGCAGAGGTGGAGGGGAGGAGGAGAGAGGAGGAAGAGAGCAGAGGAGGAGAAGAGAGGACAGGAGGAGGAGAAGAGAGGAGAGGAGGAGGAAAAGAGAGGAGGAGAGGACAGGAGAGAGGAGGAGGGGGAGAAGGAGAAGACTAGTGTACTGTACACACACAGAACCAAAACTGTATACACAAACATATAAACTAAAGTGTACATTCACACAAATGGAAGTGTACACACACATAAACTAAATTGCACACACACACACACATAAACTAAATTGCACACACACACACATAAACTAAATTGTACACACACACACACACATAAACTAAATTGCACACACACACACACACATAAACTAAATTGCACACACACACACATAAACTAAATTGTACACACACACATAAACTAAATTGTACACACACACACATAAACTAAATTGTACACACACACATAAACTAAATTGCACACACACACACACATAAACTAAATTGTACACACACACACACACATAAACTAAATTGTACACACACACATAAACTAAATTGTACACACACACACATAAACTAAATTGCACACACACACACACATAAACTAAATTGTACACACACACATAAACTAAATTGTACACACACTGTACACACACACATAAACTAAATTGCACACACACATAAACTAAATTGTACACACACACATAAACTAAATTGTACACACACACATAAACTAAATTGCACACACACACACATAAACAAAAGTGTACATGGGCATTTCTCAGATTTCGGGCCTATTTGGGTAACTGAAATTTTGAAAAATAAAATTCTAAATTTTACTAATTAGTATGCATCAAGTTATCAGTCATTTTGATAGTAGTAACCTTGTGAGCTTGGTTGAGACCACAATATAAGGGAATCTATGATTTTTTGTCATTTTTCAGGTAAATGTCATTACCATCACATCATCTAATATGTACATTTTAAAGATGAAATGGTCAATCAATGATCAATCAATAATCAATTATGGTTTCACATGAAGTCTATTTTATCTTGAACTTATTAGAATTGTTGAATTTTACTTACAACATGAATTATAGTCGTTGAAGTATCTTATTTTTTGATTTTTTCACTCGACCCTGGCTTGGAATTTCATTTATTTGAAATAAATGCCATATATCATATCTGTTTTCATCCAGTGGCAATTTAGACTGTCCAACATTGTCAAAAATATCTAATTAATGTAATTTATTGTAATTTATACATAATCTATTGGCAAAAATATGCATGGTGATGGTGATGACATTGCAGTTCTGGTAATGACATTTGTTGCGGTGATGACAAATCACTGATCGTAATCTATTGCAATTAAATGTTTATAATTTAGAAACCCAAGTTGAACTGACTTTGTGAAAAAAAAAACTTATTTCTTTTAAAAAGAGTACTTTAAATGTATCTGCAAAAATGTCATCACCAACACAGTCGTCATTACCACTACATTTCAAGCTATAATGTGCTGGTAATGACTGTGCTGGTGATGACATTTATACCGAAAAACTACCCTGAGAAGCAAAAATTATCACCATGCAAGTGTAGCTAGCTTTCTACATGTAATGTACATCATTTAAACTATTAAAATAATTTTAAAATTTCAGGAATATTCAAAAATACAGAAATACAATGCGTATGGTAATGACACATAATAAGTGTACATGCCCAAAACGAGGGATAAAGAGTAGATTTTCTTATGTTTCTGGACATCAAGGCATCAATATTTCTGCTTGACACCCATGTATTCCACTGTGATATTAGGTGACCATGGTTACCAAATATTTTTTTGATGAAAAAACAGTAGCAAAGTGCTTTTATGTAGAGTGTGCTGGTAATGACGGCTAAACCATGGGACAGGTATACATTAAGCAAAATAAAGCAGGAAATGCATATATATGCATAATGTGTGCATGCAGTTCATTAGTTCAGATAACATTTAATTCATATGCATGATTTTTTAAATTAATTTTTGATAAATAATGTTTGAGATATGGCACAATATGTGAAAACTCTGGTTGCGGACAACACCAAAACACTGATATTGTACCATAAAAAACCAATAAAATGTGTCTAAATCATGAGTAGGAGCAACCATTAAAAAAGTCTAGGCTTGTTTTTCTTTATACTAATTAGTGATGCTAAACATTATTAGATTTAATGTGTTTTTAATAGAATTACACCCTGTGGACAGAAATAGGCCCCAATTCTGGGAAATACCCACATACACATACATGAATATACACACATAAACAAAAGTGTATATACACACACACATACACGCACACACATAAACAAAAGTGTACATACACATACACACACACATAAACTAAAGTGTACACACACACACACACACATAAACTAAAGTGTGCATACACATACATGAAAATACACCCACAAACAAAAGTGTATATACACACACACACATAAACTAAAGTGAAATTGTCGTGACACAAATGGAAGTGTATATACACACAGAATCAGAAAAGCCTATAGACAGACACCAGTTTGTAGATGGGATCGGACTGACTACTCACAGCAGACAGGCTCACTCCACTGGTGAAGCTCTGCAACTTCTCATCCTGTCATAAAACACACACATGAACCACAGATACAGACACACCATGTGACACAAAACAACACAATGTGATGGTGAACAAGCTGAGATACACACACACACACTCACCACGTCTATGATGACGTAGAGACACACACACTCACCACGTCTATCATGACAGAGACACACACACTCACCACGTCTATCATGACATAGAGACACACACACACCAGGTCTATAATGAAGCAGAGATATACACACTCACCACGTCTATGATGACGAACACACACACACTCACCACGTCTATGATGACGTACACACACACACACACTCACCACGTCTATGATGACGTAGAGGTAAAGGTCTACGGTGGCGTACACACACACACACACTCACCACGTCTATGATGACGTACACACACACTCACCACGTCTACGATGACGTACACACACACACACACTCACCACGTCTATGATGACGTAGAGGTAAAGGTCTACGGTGGCGTACACACACACACACACTCACCACGTCTATGATGACGTACACACACACTCACCACGTCTACGATGACGTACACACACACACACACTCACCACGTCTATGATGACGTAGAGGTAAAGGTCTACGGTGGCGTACACACACACACACACACACACCACATCTATGATGATGTAGAGACACACACACACTCACCACGTCTACGATGACGTACACACACACACACACTCACCACGTCTACGATGACGTAGAGGTAAAGGTCTACGGTGGCGTAGGTGGGAGTCCTCCAGTTCCTGACGGGGCGCACGGCTGAGAGGCTGTGGTTGTTGGATCCCACCCCCAGGTGCTCCAGCAGAGACAGGTAACTACAGTTAAGAGACTCCGAACACACTGCACCTGAGACACATCACATCCTATATGAGACAGGTAACTACAGGTAAGAGACACATCACATCCTATATGAGACAGGTAACTACAGGTAAGAGACACATCACATCCTATATGAGACAGGTAACTACAGGTAAGAGACTCCGAACACACTGCACCTGAGACACATCACATTCTATATGAGACAGGTAACTACAGGTAAGAGACACATCACATCCTATATGAGACAGGTAACTACAGGTAAGAGACTCCGAACACACTGCACCTGAGACACATCACATCCTATATGAGACAGGTAACTACAGGTAAGAGACACATCACATCCTATATGAGACAGGTAACTACAGGTATGAGACACATCACATCCTATGAGACAGGTAACTACAGGTATGAGACACATCACATCCTATATGAGACACATCACATCCTGTATGAGACAGGTAACTACAGGTATGAGACACATCACATCCTATATGAGACAGGTAACTACAGGTAAGAGACACATCACATCCTATATGAGACATCACATCCTATATGAGACAGGTAACTACAGGTAAGAGACACATCACATCCTATATGAGACAGGTAACTACGGGTATGAGACAGGTAACTACAGGTAAGAGACACATCACATCCTATATGAGACAGGTAACTACAGTTAAGAGACTCTGCACACACTGCACCTGAGACACATCACATCCTATATGAGACAGGTAACTACAGGTAAGAGACTCTGCACACACTCCATCTGAAACACATCAGATTGGTGACTACTTATCATATGGGTCTTCAGACTGCTGCAGAAACTCAGCAGACTCTGCATCATGCCAGAGTCCTATTCTGATTTTTATGCCCAGAAAGATATTTTTCTTTAATTATTAATTGGTAGCACCTAATTATAATCAGTTATGATCAAATAAGTTGCACCTCTGTACTATTTGTGATTATTACACGGCTCTTCACAATGCAAGTAGAACGCTCCATTGACTTGAATGGGATTTCCCAAAGTTCTAGAGGTCATTAATTTCGACTAGAGCCACGGTTGTCAAACTGAGGTACGCGTACTCCCAGGGGTACGTGGACTGATTTCAGGGGGTACGCGAAAAAAGATCTAAGTCATATGCCTTTTCAAACGTTTTCTCTATCCCACTTTGGTAACTTAACTTGGTAACTTAACTTCCGCATTTGCACTGCACATTAAAAACTTATTTTCTCCGCATTAACAAAATATTCGAGAGTGGAGACAGAGAGGGTAAAACAGCGTTTCTCAAACTGTGGGTCGCGACCGGAGACATGCCAGGTGGGGCGCTAACTGACGTGAAAAACAGGAGTTTTTTATTTATTTTTTTATCTGTAGCCTAGGCCCAGGTAGCATCCGATGCGCAATGGACGCACTGTGTTATTCATAGGGAAGCGCTCGTGTCAAGGCAGCTTAGTTAGTCCCGACCTGAATGAGATTTTGAACGAGGTTGTGAGAGTGGTGAATTTCATCAAGACCCGGCCCTTAAAAGCGTGTCTATTCTCCGCACTTTGAGAGGACATGGGAGCTGACCAAAAGGCTGTACTGTTTCACAGCGAGGCAAGGTGGCTTTCCCGAGGTAAAGTGCTGTCGCGTGTTTGAGCTCCGAGTCGCCTCTTCTTGGAGGAAGAGCGCATGTTTGAATCCGCAAGCACGTTCACTAATGAACGTTTCTTGACGAAGCTGGCCTACCTTAGCGATATATTTGGAAAGCTCAATGAGTTAAATCTCCAGTTACAAGGCAAAGACAAGCACCTAGCAGATAAGATCACTGCATTCAACAAGACATTGTGTGAGATTAGGTGCAGATCTATTTAAAATCATTATATTCAGCACATTTGTAGGCCTATCATATGTTGACTATTGATGAGATTTGTATATGTTTATGATCCTATTCACTATTCTCGACAAAATTGATAAAAATAAATATTAATAAAACTATTTAAAAAAAAAAACTTGTTAACAATTGGTGGTGTTGGGGGTACTCCGGAAGATCATAATGTTTCAGGGGGTACATGCCTGTGAAAAGTTTGGGAACCACTGGACTAGAGGACCTCTGAAAAATGAATGACCGCTGTCAATGGCAACGGAGTTTGTGCTTCTAATTCAGGTCTTTCATATCACTCTGCAAGTACTGGAACTTCGTTCAAAAGTGAAAAACAGATGGTTGATCAGCTGTGTACTAAAGAATGTTTGATTCAAGTTCTGCTGTGTTGTTGCGAACTACTTGTTTCTCAGCAAAAGCCACGATGAACGGTAACAAATAGGCTATAGCCTAGGCTATGTGGGGAGTTAATTGTTTCATTTTGGCAAGTAACCGTGTAATAAACGGGATAATGTATAGAATGCCGGTCATTATCGGGAAATAGGTCCCTTCTGGGCGGAACAAGACAACTCCGCTGTGTCGGGGTCCGGTTCGCCCTGTCGGGACCTATTTCCCGATAATGACCGGAGCTATACATTATCCCTTACATCATTTCTCAACTGGAACTGGGGGTTGAACTTTTAGTGAATCAGTTTTTAATCTAAAAAAACACACTTTACATACAATACATAACTATAACAATGATGACAAACATGTTTAACTATATTTTTAAAATGTAGAAATTATGATGATATATATACACACACATACAGAGAGAGAGAGAAAGACAGTTTTATCTGTGAAGCGACCTTGGGTGTCCTGAAAGGCGTTTTAAATAAAATGTATTATTATTATTATTTTTAAAATGTAGAAATTATGATGATTTATATATATATATATATATATATATATATATATATATATACATACAGAGAGAGAGAGAGAGACAGCGCTCAACCAGTGTGCACACACCACATCTGAAACACATCAGACTGGAGGCCACACATCTATGAGCATCTATTATATGGACCTAACATACACATATTCAGACAGATAACAGATAATACTGCCTATCGCTATATGAACCTAACATACATATCTTCAGACATATAGGTCTCTTTGTTTTCTTCTTAAAATATGTCAAATTAATTAATGAAATAATGAGAGAAGTAATTGACAAGGTTAGAATATTTTTTATATATATATTTTTTACTTTTTTTATTGAAGATAAATTAATTTTGTCAACGACTCCTCAATTTGCTTGTCTTTCAAAAATATTTCTGTCGCCCAGAAGTGACCCAAAACTTTTGAACAGTAGCATGTATGCACGCACACACACACACACACACACTCTAAAGTGCAAACTCACCCATGACAGCCGTAAGACTCAGTAGCATCCACAGATGCATGTTCACCTGACCATGCATGTTCACCTGACGTATGAGCTCCAGACTGCTCAGGTGAGTCTCCCTCAGGTATAAGCCCCAAACCACTCAGGTGAGTCTCCCTCAGGTATGAGCCCCAGACGGCTCAGGTGAGCCTCTTATACTGTCTGCTGTGGTCCAGGTAGGCTTGTGACCACACCTACACGCACACACACACCACATGATGTTTGACTGAGACATGGACACACACACACACACACACACGTTTGACTGAAACAGCCACCTAGGCTGATGTTTGGTTGTATCATAGGGTCACACACACACACACACACACACACACACACACACACGTAGATAGGCTTAAACAGACATGCATATGTTCATATGATCAGCTGTCCTGTTTGCCCATTAGCTTTTCTTTGGTTGCATTATGGACATGGACCTGAAAAGGGTTAATAAAGCAGCCCTGTGTGTGATGAATGCCTTGGAAACACGAGAACATCAAATCTCTCTCACACACACACACACACAAACACACAGAGAGAGAGATTGAAACCCACATTCACACAAAGGTTCAGACACATGCTCAGAGACACAAAAACACACTAATTAGACAAACACATGACGAGTTTGGTTCCAAAATGCTATATCCTCCATTTTGATGAATTTTCATAAATCATTTTTTTTTTTTTTTATTGTTTTCCCAGTAATTTCAGTGGAAATGTAAATGGGTTATCGTTGTTGTTTCAGGTAATCGATATTACCTGAAATACACAATTAAATAACGTTTTGGAACCAAACATGTAAACATGTACTTACATAAAACCTAACCACACAGAGATGCAGAACACTCACATAGGACACACAAGCAAAATACACACGACTTATCTTTATCAAACACACACAAACAAAATACACACTGACTTATCTGTATCAAACATACACAAACAAAATACACACCGACTTATCTTTATCAAACACACACATACAAAATACACACTGACTTATCTGTATCAAACATACACAAACAAAATACACACTGAGTTATCTTTATCAAACATCCACAAATAAAATACACATCGACTTATCTTTATCAATTATCTTTATCTATTATCTTTAGCAGACAGTTTTATCCCAGGGAACTTACTTATGTCAATTATATTACAAGGGCCATTGTCCACGGAGCAACTTGGGGTTAAGTGTCTTACTGAAGGGCGACTAAGCTACCACTGCACACAGTGTTGTGCCTGAATGCGTTCATTGAACGATAGTTATTCAAACGAAATACAACAGAGGGCTTTTTAACCTACAAGGCCATTCTGGTATGTTCAGATGTGTTCTCTATCTATCTATGTTGAGGTAACTAGAATTGCGTTTCCGAGGAACTGCAAGAGTGGGTTTGATCAGAGGCATGGAACTCGGCTTCATCCAAGGATTCCAACGGTACCTCATTTATGAAAATCGGACATACGAGTCAAAAGTTACATGCACACACCTTCACAGACACAGACAGCACAGCCCATTAGGCAGCTACCAGATGGCTTAGAACTCTGCCAGGAGCAAGCTGTGATCTCATAATCGAAATTCAAATCCTGAACATTCCGCCATTCATTTCAATGGGGCCAAAAACGCAGAAAAACGGAAATAACGCAAAAACGACAAGGGGCAGCCACACGAAAAATGTAAGCAAGCTACATCGGTTTGGGCCTGAATTTTTAGAGTTGGAACCGTATCGATAGCTCAAATGCTCTAGGAGCAGTAGTCCGTGCAAAAAATGGGTGAACGGGAATAATAAATAAGAAAACTTAAGAACAACAACAGTGGGCTTGCTGGATCAAACCCACTAACTAGAATTGCGCTTCCGAGGAACTGCAAGAGTGGGTTTGATCAGGTGCAGTTTGGGCACACGGACCAAATCTCTGCGAGGAATTTCTCTGGGAATACTGAAGGTAGGGGTGATCTACCTCTCTGGCGTGTTTCATTTGGTCCTTGGTTAAAACATAATGTTTGTTTTTTTTGTACAAAAGCATCTAATACATTTAAACATAAACACAAACAAATGTGACTTCTTGTGAAATCCCTAACGGCAACTTTAAGTTTATTTATTAATTTTTTTTCTTACAATTAATTTACTGATGCAGCTAGTGCGACCACTCTTTACCAATCCAAGCTAGAAAGACAGAGGCAGCACAGAGATACAAAATGAAGTAAACAGTGTTAATCCACTTGGCTACTGTCTTCAGGTGCAGGCAGGTCTTCCCATGATGCTTTGGGTGATGGGAGGACGTGTGTGTCCGTAACGCCTGCAGCTCAACCAGGATGAGGCGCAGCAGAGACGAATCGTCCTCCTTCCTCTCCATCGACGGAACCACTCCCGTGCCGTCAGCTGTGGGGGAAACCAGACATTGTGGGCAGCCGTGGCCTACTGGTTAGCGCAGGGGTCGGGAACCTTTTTTGCCTGGAGAGCCACTTTTACCAATTTTTTTTTTTTAATCTCAGAAGAGCCACATAACAGTGGCGCGGGAAGTGGGGGTGCGGCAGGTGCTGCAGCACCCCCTGGTGGCGAAGCTTTAAAACCTCGATGACAATAAAATTATAGTTTATGAAAATCTCTGGTTGTTGTTTCTGTTCCACGACATTTTGTATGACATGTTTGGGTTGTGAGATGAAGAAAGGGATAATTTTAATAATAAGCCTATATCGTTTTTGTATACATACTTTAATTGTATGTGTTTGTGATTGCTGTAGAAAGTAATTGGGCTATTGCACGTTCTGTATATATACGCACTAATTGCTGTATGATGCTAATGATCATTCTGTCACATCTCCAACTTTACGTTTGTTATTGCTATAGAAAGTAATTGGTCTATTGCATGTTCTGTATATTTTACGCACTGTTGTATGATGTTGATGATCATTCTGTCACATCTCCGTCTTCTTTTTCCTGCCGCCGTGCAGGCCCAGATGGGAGCCTGTCGCTTTTATTTGATGTGTTTGTGATTACGAAAGTAATTAGGCTATTGCATGTTCTGTATATTTCACACAGTAGCCTAATTGTTGTATGCTCATGATCATTCTGTTATGTGATTTAACCTGGTTTCGATGAATTGTTAGAATGAAATAAAGTCCGCTACACCTGCACCAGCTCCCAATGAATGCTTAATTTATTGCGAAGTTTCGGGCACTAGCCCTCTGATCAAGGGCGAGTGCCCGAAACGTCGCAATAAATTAAGCATTTGTTGGGAGCTGCTGTAGCGGACTTTTTTTCATTCTTCCATTTTTTACCTTTTTGTCCAGCACACAACTTAATACTTTGGATGTGCATGCTTTATTCCTTTTTTATTTTGATGAATTGTTAGGCATAGCCTAGGCTACTTGTGGTAGTTTTTAAAATAAACATTGTCATCTAACACCATCCTGACGCAGCGAGCTCTTTGTTTTAACAGACAGTTTGATAATGGATATATTATCCATATTATACAATTTACATTGATTGCACTAGGCAAATAATATTTTAGTTTGTATGTACGCATTTACACAGATATTTATGTATATTATTTTTTCATCGCTGGTCTTTGGAGTTCGCTTGTTGCGATATAGGTTGTGCGAACTGTCAGCTCATCTGTTCTTCATGCAGGGGAGGGGCGAGTGTTTTTTTTATTTGTTTTAAGGAGACAGAGGTAGAGTGGTCTGCAGCCTGTGTAACATAGTATCTTTAGAATTCTATAAACTCTACGTGGACGCCCCCCCACCCCCGGCCGCATCCGCACCCCCTGCCGAAAATGTCTTCCTGCGCGCCTGCCACAAAGACGGTTACAAGAAAAAGTTTAGATATTTAACGTACATTTACTTTCATTCAACAGAGGATTTTTAAATACATGTTCTACTAGTTTTAAAAGTAATGTGCAAGTAACTTGAAATGTAAAGTGGAATGACAGAAGTATAGGCCTTAGGCGTCCCATGTAGGCTAAACACCACCCCCTATTTTCCCAGTGTTCTTTTGGTATGCAAGAATTGAGGCTGTCATCATTTAAGGGCAACTCCACGCAAAACTGTCATATATCCATAACGCCAACATGGCATTGTGTTGGCGTTATGGATGTGACAGTTTTGCGCGGAATTGCCCTTAAACGTGAGCGCAGGTTTGTCTTTATATTTTTCATATGTGAGAAATATTTCTCATATGCAAGTGGAACCGAACAGGGTTAACACAGCAATACCTCACGGGATCAAAAGAGTATAGACCCTTTCATCAATAAAAACAAAAACAATGCTTGAACGTTCTATTTGATTCCCAATCTACTTCCTCTGCATTAAGATAACATATGGAATGTTAAAACAGAAGCCTCTTAAAAGGGTCTATATACTTATACTAGAACACTTATACTTACTTATACATGACTAATACAGACATTACAGACATTATTACTACATTATTAGACATGATTACTTGATCAGCTGGAGACTTCGCTCACTGTCATGCACAACTGACAGACTGAGGAAGTAATTTGTCCCCAGGGCCATTGAACTGTTCAATGCTTCGCTAAAGGGTAGAGGAGAGATACTGTAGACTTGTCTGCATAGTCTGTCTGCCTCTTCACCTTCTCCATGTTTGTGTGCGTACTGTCCACTAGCCTACCGTTTTACTGCTATGCTGTTTACATGCTATATTAGCTGTTCTCTAGACTTTATTCTTGCACTGTTGCACTGTTAGACTTACTTATTTGCACCATCACCATGACACTCACTCTCATAGAGCACCTTGTCATGCATATGGAACTGCAGGCTCAGTCCCTGCCCTATCACTGCAAGCGCCTCATGCTTGATCATCCTTAAGCACACTATGTGGATATATGATTTAGTTTTTTTTAGTATATTTATTATTTTAGTATTTTTTTTTATCTTCTACTGTCTCTATTGTGCAGTGGAGTTTTTTATATTTATATACTTAATATTACTTTTTCTGCTGTAAGCGCATGTTGTGTGTGATAGCTGTATGCTACTGAGACCTTGAATTTCCCCTTGGGGATCAATACAGTATCTACAGTGTATCTATCTATCTATCTACATTTCTTTTTGGTTTTTTTGTTCGTTTAACCTGCACACACACACACAAAATACAAGCTTTTGGTAGCACACACACACACACACACACTACTAGTACTACTGGGGAAATATATAAGTGAGCATGTAATAGTAGATAACTGGATATGGCAAATAGTAAATTGCACTAATATAGCAGGTCAGTGGATCATCTGGCCAATCGATTTCCGTTTCGGAAATGAAAATTAACAAAACAAAAAACGAGGGATTATTTGATTTCCGTTTTAAAATACAAAATCGAAAAACGAGAATCAAGTCGTTCTCCGTTTTCCTAATCGGGTTCAAAACATCAAAATACAAATATCGAAATTAGTCTTAAATTTCGATGGTCATTATTCAATGAAGCCTATAGTCTTAGCTCCTAGGCTAATAGGCTACCCAGAAGCTCGCATCATAGTCTAACTTGGTAAAAATAGGCTACCTGTTAGATATGGCGGCCTTGAAAAGTGTTGCGAGGGATATAGAAGAGATGGTTAAAAAGGACATGTCTTATGCAGAAATCCCAAACACTAACAAATAAATTTGGTTCACAAAGAGGTTACTCTGAGAGGAGCATCCTACGATTTTGCACCCAGCATAATTAGGCATCCACTAACTCGGGACCACCTGGAAACTGAGGTGGTGCAGTTTGCGAGGTAGCCTAGGCCCTAGGGGATGCCAGGCCTACTGCGGTCACGTAGCCTACCTACTGTATGCAATCATTTTACTCATTTTACTTTGATGTATGTATTAGGTTGGTCCAACATACAGTACCTCAGAATTATTGGCACCTCTGCTAAAGTTAATGCCAGTAGAAAAATGAGGAAATATCCAATTTATAGCCTAAGGACACCTGGTTTGATGCTCAGGACACCTGGTTTGATTAGATTATATTAGATTAGATTCAACTTTATTGTCATTGTGCAGAGTACACAACAGAGACAATGAAATGCAGTTTGCGTCTAACCAAAAGAAAAGATATAGTGCAGTGTAGACAGTAGTATACAGTTATTTTCAGAAGGTGGTTTAGAGTAGTATAAATTAAATATAAGTATGTGCAGTGTATTAGCAGTAACCTTATAAGAGCAGAATAAATATGGCTGTAATATGGACAATGTATGAACATCGTGTACAGATATGTGCAATGTAGTGGCAGTATACATTATAGTAGTAAGAACAATATAGATATATGCAGTGTATTAACAGAATATATTACAGAAAAACTGAATAAATATGGATATTTAGTATGAACCATATAAACAGATATGTACAGTATGTACAGCTATGTGCAGTGTGGTAACAGTACCATCGTAGTGCAGAAACGATAACAATATAATAGTAGGCCTAATAAGAATAAGTATGTGCAGGATGAAGAGCAGTAGAATAGTAATAGTAGAGCAGTAGCAGTAAACAAATAGACACTATGGATGATTGATGCTCATTGAGCTCAATGCAAATCAAATCATAGGCCAACTGAAATAAAACCATGGCAATCTGTATGGTGAAGGGTATGTGATGATGTGAAGGTATTTTATTTCCAAAGGCCAGGGGAACTTTATCAGGATGCATAGTATACTAGATCCATGAAATATCTGGCCTTTAAAAATAAAAATCTACCTGCCTCTATAGGAATGTAACATAGGGGTGCCAATACTTATGACCCTATTTTAAGGAAGAAAATGTACAAAGAAAATTGGTGTCCTTAAAGGTTACATATTTCCTATTTTTTTACTTAAGGCATTAAGATCAATTTCCAAAAGATTTACATTCCTCTTTTTAGTCAACTTTAGCAGAGGTGCCAATAATTCCGAGGTACTGTATGTTGGACCAACCTAATAAATACATCAAAGTAAAATGAGTGATTGCATACAGTAGGCATGGTAGGCTACATGACCGCAGGCCTGGCATCCCCTAGGGCCTAGGCTACCTCGCAAACTGCTTTTGCCACCTTAGTTCCCAGGTGGTCCCGAGTTAGTGGATGCCTAATTATGCTGGGTGCAAAATCATCAGATGCTCCTCTCAGAGTAACCTCTTTGTGAACAAAAGTTATTTAAAGTGTTTTCTGCATAAGACATGTCCTTTTTAACCATCTCTTCTATATCCCTCGCAACACTTCCCAAGGCCGCCATATCTAACAGGTTTTTTACCAAGTTAGCCTAAGACTATGATGCGAGCTTCTAGGGCCTCAGATTAGCCTAAGAATAGGCTTCATTGAATAATGATCATCGAAATTTAAGACTAATTTCGGTATTTGTATTTTGATGTTTTGAAACCGATTAGGAAAACGGAAAACGACTTGATTCTCGTTTTTCGATTTTGTATTTTAAAACGGAAATCAAATAATCCTTCGTTTTATGTTTTGTTAATTTTCATTTCCGAAACGGAAATCGATTGGCCAGAAGATCCACTGACCATAGCACTTACATAGCACTAATAAAGCACTTACATAGCACTAATATTGTACTTAAGTAGCACTTTTATTGGTGGCTTCCAGGTAAAAACCCCAGCAAAATCGGGCATGAAAAATTGCACAGGTACTTTCATTTTCTGATTTCCATTTTCGTATTCCGCTTTCAGTTTGTCAAAACAAAGAACGGATAACGGTTTCTTGTTTTTCCCTTTTCCAATTTTGGTTTTCACATTGACTGTTTTGGTTTGACCTTTGGTGTGATAGATAGATAGATAGATAGATAGATAGATAGATAGATACTTTATTGATCCCCAAGGGGAAATTCGAGTCTCAGTGTAAGTATATGAGATATGACAACATTTTGATATCATACTGGCGGCTCATGGATGGGAATGGTAGGTATGAGTCCCCTATCAAGAGATCAAGAAACTATCACTAAGCTTACTTCAGAGATAGAGGCAGATTTCTGCTCTGAGAAGTTGCCTTCACTGAGATGGCTCAACTTTGGTTGTGGATACGATGAGGCAGACTCACCTGGTTTGCTGCCCTCTCGCCCATCTCTCCTCAGTAGGGTCCTCCAGGCGAGGGCCTTCGCATCACACTTCGAGGCCATCCGCATCAGGAAACTGACCGTGATGGTCTCAATGATGCTGCAGCCCACAAACAAGAAGACCCCAGTGCAGAATATTCCTGTGGACGTGGAGATCGAGTAGAGTTGTGTTCATGGCTGCCCACTTCCCTGCCTGAATAAAAACCCTGTGAAGGTTGACCCTTGTTGCTTGCTTTTAAACCAATCAAAATGATACCAAAAATGACATTTTACCGTGACTCGAAGAGCTGTAAACAGTGTTGTTAAAGGAATCATATGTAAGAAATGTATTTCAATTATCATAAAATGGCCCTGGTATGTCACTAGTACTATGTACTAATCACGAAGTCGTGGTTCGGCATCCGGGTTGGCAACCTCGAGTCAGGGGGGAGGGGAGGGGATACACCACTCCACAGTAATTTGAAAGTGATTGCAGTACCAGTTTTGGCCACAATCTTACATATGGTTCCTTTAATGGTGGGCAGCCGTGGCCTACTGATTAGCACTTCGGACCTGTAACCGGAGGGTTGCCGGTTCGAACCCCAACCAGTAGGCAAGGCTGAAGTGCCCTTGAGCAAGGCACCTAAACCCTCACTGCTCCCCCAGCGCCGCTGTTGATGCAGGCAGCTCACTGCGCCGGGATTAGTGTGTGCTTCACCTCACTGTGTGTACACTGTGTGCTGTGTGTGTTTCACTAATTCACGGATTGGGATAAATCCAGAGACCAAATTTCCCTCACGGGATCAAAAGAGTATATATACTATATACTTAAGGCTGTGTGTACAAATCTGCTTGGACTAGTTTGAATGTTAATAATCATTTAAATCATTCAAGTTACTTGTGTGTGTGTGTGTGTGTGTGTGTGTGTGTGTGTGTGTGTGTGTGTGTTAGACTGACCTATAACGGGTGTTTTCTGGTGTGTGGAGGGCAGGATATCGTGGAGGATGAGCAGCAGAACAGAGATGGCCAGTAGGATGGTGACTTTGAAGCTCAGCTTCTCGCCTCTGGACTCGTTCATGAAGAAGGACACCAGGTCCAGAACCAGGAAGACCAAGACGGGAACCAGGAAGTTAATGATGTACAGCTGGGGCCTCCTGGCGATGGTGATCTGGGCCACGGAAACACACACACATGCAGCAGAGGATGGAGAACTCTGGTGAGTCATCAAAAGAAACACACACACCCATGAAGGACCATGGTGGGAATTATCTTTTTTAAAGTTTGGAATTTATTTTTAGAGACTTTTGCAAAGTCAAAAGTGTTGTGAGGGAGCGCAAAAGTCATTGCGAGGCAGGGTCAAAGTCTGTGGCCTAGTTTGCTCAGCTCCCCAGTGCTAACTTACTAAAATGGACACCAATTGAACAGCTAGCATTAGCTCTGTACATACTATAACCAGGCAGCTAGCATTAGCTTTGCATAGTATATCCCATACTGTAGCTAGAGAGCTAAAGTTAGCTTTGTATAGTATATCCCATAGCTAGAGAGCTAAAGTTAGTTTTGTATAGTATATCCCATACTGTAGCTAGAGAGGTAAAGTTAGCTTTGTACTGTAGATAGCGATGTTGGAACTGGAGAGCTAGCGTTGTTGTATACCAGAGATTAAAGGCTCCCTAAAGAGTTTTTTTTTTTATCTTAAAACAATGCTTCCAAAATCATTTTGATGGCCCATAAACTCTTAATAGGCCGAACAACGTTCGGGTAGGAACACACATAAACTCTTAATAGGGCGAACAACACTTCCTCCGCACTCTGAGCAGGTCTTATTGCTTGTAATATAGCCATAGTAAGTTGCTGTTCGGGTAGGAACACAAATAGATAGGCTCTCTTTCTAGAGGCTGCTGTCAGTGCATTCCCTCTATATTGTATCGGACTTATGTTTATAGATTGTTGCAAAGACGTACATTTAGTTAATTTATTATTGCGCTTCTGAGCAGTAGGGGGACCCTGAGAGCAAATCTTCTTTAGTGCTGCTTTAACAGCTAGCATTAGCGTCGTACAGTATACCCTATGGCTACAGAGCTAGCATTAGCTTCGTGCAGTATATCCTATGGCTACAGAGCTAGCATTAGCTTCGTACAGTATTGAGTGTCCCAGTGATGCCACTTCCGTTTGCCTCCATGGGACCTATCTTTCAAAACATTTTGAACGCCAGTCTATGGCGAAAAAATAAATTATTTTCTGGTCCCCGTTGACTTGTGCCTTGAATTACCCATATGATGTTTGTCAATTTTAAAGACAATTTTTCATGTAAAGACATTTGCAGTTTGTTTCGTAACTATTGAATTACAACATTGTGAAATATCGTATCGTTTCATTACGTTGGTGACATAGCTACATCGTTCGAGACGAGAGATGTAGTCCACTAAGCGGATTCGCACAAAACCAACATAACTTTTGAAGTCTATCAAGCAACAGTACTTTCTTGACGTGAAAAATTATCTTTTAAATTCACACACATAATATGTGAAATTGGTGGCATAATTCAAACTGGACCATAAATAATTGTTATCTCTCCATTAACTCCCGTTCATATTTTTTTGAAAGATAGGTCCCTTGTAGCGGAAGTAAACGGAAGTCACTGGGACACTCTATATCCTATGGCTACAGAGCTAGCATTAGCTTTGTACAGTATATCCAAAGATTGTTAAGGCGGAACAAGATATTTCATCAGGAGTCACTTCCGGGAACCCGGATCGCACGAGGGGGGGTCAGAATCCCCCTTTATGCAGAGCAGAGGCAGCGACTGCTCCATTGAAGTCTATGGGCATAGCTCAGAATTTCACCACATATGCTAAGGTCTTGGTTCTATAGAGTTAGGAATGTGAATTTCGTGCACGTTCAGGTACATTTTTAGCATTTTTGAACATTCCAGTCCGGAGAAAATCGACCTTATATCAGGTGTGCGCCGGTTATTTATGCCGTTGCTGTTGGCCGGTTGCAACCTACGCTCATCAATACGTCATCGACACGCCTCTTTATGCAGACAGGATTCAATCCCCATTTCGCGCCCATAGAGCATCACAGTCCCGCCCCTCCTCAGAGAGATTTTCCGGAAGTAAATTTCCCATTCATTTCTCCCATTGACGTTTTGGAAAAATCCGTATCTAAAGAGTTTTAGAGCATGTCTTAGGCTAATCAGCTACGGCGTAACTCATAAGCATACACCATATCATTTCGAGTGAAAAAAGGAATAGAAAGTCCAAAAAAAGTCAAAGGTACAAGACTGTGTTAATATTTTCATTTCCGAGCGAAGGAACTACTCATCCCATAAACCACCGGGCCTCACTGAAAAATATATAAGCAGCACGAACCAGCGCGAAATCATTCATTTCCAACCGGCGACAGCAGCGAACCCTCTCCTCCAAACAATGATTTTTATATAGTTAATAGCAGTTATTTCAGGACTAATCGTGTAAATAATAGTGTTTTGGTATTGAATGTTATATTTACCATCGTGTATTTTATATCGTGTGTGTGAAAGCGGTTAACGTTAACGTTAGCAACATTGTGCAGTGCTTCGTATCTGACTGCCATCCTGATGCATGGACCGGTGCATGGTCTGCTCTTGGAGCACCATATTCAGTTTATTAACTTGAATTATTACACAAAATGTTCATTAAATGTACAAAGAAGTATTTCTAGGTTAATGATTGATATAGCTCGTACAGTATGAAGGCTACAGTAGCCTAGCTAATGTTAACTAGCATTACCAACCTCCCTGCAAAACTCACCACACAACTTCGTAGGTTTGATAGGTCTTGTTCCTCATGCTGGCCCATACAAAACCCACAAGCTGACCCTCGACACACAACAGTCAATAATGTGACCCGATTTAAAGTGGTTTTCACCCCTTTGGACACTCTTGATTTCGTCCTTGAAACTGAAATATTAACGGGCCGGGGGCATGGACGGTTTGCTAACCATTTTACTGCAGTGTCTACCCGGTGGTAGCATCCAGCTTTGCTATCAGCTAGCTAGCTAGTTCAAAGGTTTAAGTTCTTAATGGGGATATACAGGGCTTTTTATGCCTCGTCTAAGTTGATGTTTCATATAAACAACAATTCATGTTCATAGAAACAACAAGGTCACTAAAACATAATATATTTCATACCTGTGTTGCAGCATGTAGGCTAATGTTAGCAGCATTATAATGACATTCTAATGTCTGAAAGGCTAATGATTAGCTAGCCTATCGGCTACCTGAAAAGTTAAGTGTTCAAACTAGCATTTACAGTGTTCTATTTGATGGTGTATTGGCCCTGACTAAGTTCGTGTGATATATAAACCACAATCCTTGTTGATACAAGTACCAATGTTCGTCTAGAAAGTTTTTATTCACATTAAGATTTTCGCCATAGGCAGTAAAAGACTCCGCCATCTTCTCAATCATTTTCGCTGATTCAAGTTTCAAACTATGACTGAACAGCCTTTCCACCAATCAGAGGCATCACTGTGGGATTGTGGGATTGTTCAGGATTGTGGGTAATGAAGTACTTATCCAAGACATCGCGAATAAAAGACATTTATCTCAAAACGAGGTTAGTGCCCCGTGAACTATTGGCGTCTATATGAGCATACACAATCGCTTAGTACAGCCGTAGCTGGTTTTGAGTCTACCAGGTGCAGTTAAGTTTTTATGGCTTATACTCGAATTGTCAATGGAGAAATTGCATTGAATTCTTACTTCCGGAAACTCCTGTGGGCGGGACTGTGATGCTCTATAGACATGAACTACGACGAAGTATCTTGCTCCGCCTTAACAATCTTTGGTATATCCTATGGCTACAGAGCTAGCATTAACTTCGCACAGTATATCCTATGGCTAGAGCTAGCATTAGCTTCGTACAATATATCCTATGGCTACAGAACTAGCATTAGCTTCATACAGTATATCCTGTGGCTACAGAGCTAGCATTAGCTTCGTACAGTATATCCTGTGGCTACAGAGCTAGTATTAGCTTCGCACAGTATATCCTATGGCTACAGAGCTAGCATTAGCTCCGTACAGTATATCCTATGGCTACAGAGCTAGCGTTAGCTTCATACCGTATACACCAGCCGGTCCCTCACATCCTGGCCATAGGTGAGGTTGTCCTTGGAGACGTGGACACTGATGAGGTCCCACTCGCCCTGCGCCTGGAACACGGCGAGGGACCCCGTCGTCACATCCGAGGAGTTGGAGGAGAGGAACAGACGCAGCTGGTTGACTGTGTGTGTGTGTGTACATTGTTTTTTTTGTTGGGGGGGGGGTGCACAAGGACACAATTAAGGTTTTACATGATATTTATATTCTGCATTACAGGCATCCAATGCAGCTCTGTTTGCCTTTAAAGACAAAAGTAAATGTAATTTTGTAATGCAAAGAGCGCGATTTTCAATTCATCTGACAATAGACCACACTTTCAGACAAAATCCCTGTACCATTCAGTAACTCCTGCCGTTTACATTGGTAATTAAATGACTTGACAGGCTTTTACCTGGCATGCCCTCTAAATAATCTATTAGCAGTGAGGTCACTTTTGAAGATTTTTTGGGGGACTTGGTGACTTTTGTCTGTAACTCTCCAACAGTGGTCCTTATGGAATTGTTTGCCTATATTACCATCCTCCATACTGTACGTGGGGGCAAGATAACCATGGGTCTTTGTCCAAGGATATTTGTCACATTTCCAGATGATTAGAACCTTTTAATAATTGTTTTAACTGTAAATATAGGCATTTTCAACAAATTATCTAGTTGTCATAGACATTCTCTGACTTACAAATGTCAACAAACTTTCTTTTTATTTAAATTTAGTGTATTCTCTTGTCTTTCCGATGTTGAAAAATGGCTAGAGGATTTAGCCTAACGAGACATAACGAGCTGTAATCATTTTGACAAGACATAACGAGCTGTAATCATAGGGTGCTAATGTGATGAAAGTGCAATGTTCACGCCAGAATAGCATTACCATAACTTGTAAACAATCTATTTCATGTTCGGTCAGTACTACCGGTTACTACAGGTAATATTTGTCATGGCATGTAGACTGCAATTTGTTCAATAATTATTACCCAGATGTAGGATAGGCTACCCAAAATGCGCTAATTAAAGCCCACAGCATATAATACCACCAAAGCGTGTTGAGTCTTTATAATAATAGCGGCTTATTGTTTCATGGTAGCAAATCATGTTATCAAAGAAATAGACGTAATGTAGAAATGCACACAGATATATTGCAACAGGTAATAGTGTAGGCCTATCTGCAAGGGCACGGGAAGGGGGGTGCTGAGGGTGCTGCAGCACCCCCTGCTGGCAGGAGATAGATTTTTTAGAAATATTATATATATTTTTAAATAATTACTAATTCGCTTTCTGACATTATTTATATTTTTGTATGTGAAATGATGAGTCAAATAGAGCATCACAGTCCCGCCCCTCCTCCGAGAGAGCTTAGTTTCCGGAAGTAAATTTCCCATTCATTTCTCCCATTGACGTTTTGGAAAAATCCGTATCTAAAGAGTTTTAGAGCATGTCTTAGGCTAATCAGCTACGGCGTAACTCATAAGCATACAACATATCATTTCGAGTGAAAAAAACGAATAGAAAGTCCAAAAAAAGTCAAAGGTACAAGACTGCGTACATATTTTCATTTCCGAGCGAAGGAACTACTCATCCCATAAACCACCGGGCCTCACTGAAAAATATATAAGCAGCACGAACCAGCGCGAAATCATTCATTTCCAACCGGCGACAGCAGCGAACCCTCTCCTCCAAACAATGATTTTTATATAGTTAATAGCAGTTATTTCAGGACTAATCGTGTAAATAATAGTGTTTTGGTATTGAATGTTATATTTACCATCGTGTATTTTATATCGTGTGTGTGAAAGCGGTTAACGTTAACGTTAGCAACATTGTGCAGTGCTTCGTATCTGACTGCCATCCTGATGCATGGACCGGTGCATGGTCTGCTCTTGGACCACCATATTCAGTTTATTAACTTGAATTATTACACAAAATGTTCATTAAATGTACGAAGAAGTATTTCTAGGTTAATGATTGATATGGCTCGTACAGTATGAAGGCTACAGTAGACTAGCTAATGTTAACTAGCATTACCAACCTCCCTGCAAAACTCACCACACAACTTCGTAGGTTTGATAGGTCTTGTTCCTCATGCTGGCCCATACAAAACCCACAAGCTGACCCTCGACACACAACAGTCAATAATGTGACCCGATTTAAAGTGGTTTTCACCCCTTTGGACACTCTTGATTTCGTCCTTAAAACTGAAATATTCACGGGCCGGGGGCATGGACGGTTTGCTAACCATTTTACTGCAGTGTCTACCCGGTGGTAGCATCCAGCTTTGCTATCAGCTAGCTAGCTAGTTCAAAGGTTTAAGTTCTTAATGGGGATATACAGGGCTTTTTATGCCTCGTCTAAGTTGATGTTTCATATAAACAACAATTCATGTTCGTAGAAACAACAAGGTCACTAAAACATAATATATTTCATACCTGTGTTGCAGCATGTAGGCTAATGTTAGCAGCATTATAATGACATTCTAATGTCTGAAAGGCTAATGATTAGCTAGCCTATCGGCTACCTGAAAAGTTAAGTGTTCAAACTAGCATTTACAGTGTTCTATTTCAGTGTTTCTCAAAGTGTGGTCCGGGGACCACTGGTGGTCCGCAAGCTATCCCAAGTGGTCCGCGAGCAGACGTGGTAAAATATATAGGCTAGATGAGTTGTTTGCAATATTGAACCACCTTGAAATCAACTTGTATCCAAACAGTTCTGCAACACTGCCGATATATGCCAGTTTAAATCATATGAATTCTTTGACACAATAAGCAAGGGGCAAATAATAATAAGCAGGGTTGTTCAGTGAGTGGGTCTATTGTGTAATATACTGTTTTGGGTCTACTTTTTTTTAAAGCTAGGTGGTCCTTGAGGCTTTTTTTATTCTTTCAGACATTAGAATGTCAAAAGTAATTTTCCTTAGCTATACTGAAATAGGCTAATGATGTCAAGTGCGCTTCTGTGGGGTTAGGGTGGGCGCAGTGGACTCGGAGTGCTGTCGCGGAACATTGGGATTTGTGGCTGCCCAGGGCTTTTCTAAAACTTCTCGCTATCACCCGCACACCGCACTAATCGTCATAATGGCACCCCTGGTCAAAAATAGGTTCCCGCACGCCTGCCTATCTGACGAAGACCTGAGTGGTTGGAACGTCGTACTTGTACACTGGGCGCAAAGAAGACTATCCTCACATTTTTCCCTTTGCAACTGTCAAAGAAATCCCATGAACACGGCAGGGGCGTAGACTTGCGTGGGGACCGAAGGACGTGTCCACACCAATGTCAAATTACGACTGAAATGTCCCCACCAATATTCAGGTTGAAATGGGGAAAAAGCGTTCACATGCGCTACACAAGGAGTTAAATCATTTCTCACTTCAGTGCTGCGGATCATCTCGTACAGATCTTGTAATGTGCAGTTAGCCTATAAGGGAAAATCGCGCTGATTTGAAATTACCTATAATAACTACCAGTGAGCCGCAGTCTCCTGCACAGCATGGCGCAGCGCTTCAGCTTCACTTGACTATATGAAGTGCGTCCAAATTCACCCATTCTTCTCTGTTGAACTCCTCGAGAAGTAGGCTACTCATCACATGTGTCACATGAAAGAGCCTTTTCTCAGCTTTTAAACGATGCTAGCTAGCCACGATTTGCTGTGATAAACAGTTCGTGAGAAAAATAACTTCAAGAGATTTAATAATTATTCTCTGCGCCCATCTCCACATCCATTCATCTAGGTGGAATGTCGTAGGCCTACACACTCTTCACGCAACACATGTCAAACCATATATCAGAATAAACAGCAGACCTTACTGAACACAAAGGTGTAATGCATTCCCGTGTATAGTTAGCTGTTCCAGAGTAATCCGGTTTTTAAATAAATTGTATCAAAATTCAACATGGTCTTTCGGCTTTAAGCATTTCTTAAAACTGAGCTGTGCTTACATCGCCTAGATATCTGTAAATATTAGAATCAGAGAATGCCAGCTCATGGTTAAGAGTTTGTCAATGTAGCCTTAATGATTTCTTTTCACACAAATAGAAAATAAATGTTAAATATAGCCTATATCTGTACATATTAAAATCAGATTATGTAGGCACAGTATAGTTAGATCAAGTTGGACAGTAGCACATTTTAATCATGGATAGTAGTTGTACAGTAGCACATTTTAATCATTTTATATATCTATAGTGGCTGGTGAAAGAGTTGAGTGGCTTTTTTTTTGGGGGGGGGGGGGGGGGTTAGTGGGTAGTATCCCTACCAAAGCTCAGACCAAACCTACGCCCTTGGAACACCGGAAGGCCTAGGGTAGCCTATACTATACATCAGATGCCTAGGGTAGCCTATAATACACATCAGATGGCCTAGGGTAGCCTATACTATACATCAGATGGCCTAGGGTAGCCTATACTATACATCAGATGGCCTAGGGCAGTGTTTTTCAACCTTTTTTGTGCCACGGCACACTTTTGACACTTAAAATGTCCCACAGCACACTAACATCCTGTGTGAATAAAAAATAAACATACCATAGCCTAAAATTTCAAATAATACACAGATGGCCTTATTATGGCTTCTATGCAAGACCTGCTCAATAAAACAAGCGCCCTCTGTCATTTGTAGGTGACTATATCTAATTTAATTGTTGTTTTGAACTGGATATGTGATGATTCTGTGAATTCTGGATATGGGGCCCCCATTGTACAATGCCTGCATACCACAAATAGTGCAATCATACAATCAATGAGAGCATGTGGTTCTAAATTCTTTGATGCAACACTTGCTTTTCTGGACCAGTGAGTGCAAGGGCGTAGGTTTGGTCTGAGCATTGGTGGGGACACTACCCACTAATTCCCCCCCCCCCAAAAAAGGAAAAGCCACTCAACTTTTTCACCAGCCACTATAGATATATAAAATGATTAAAATGTGCTACTGTCCAACTACCCATGATTAAAATCTGCTACTGTCCAACTTGATCTATACTGTGTAGCACATAATCTGATTTTAATATGTATACATATGTAGGCTATATTTAACATTTATTTTCTATTTGGTCTGTTATGAAATCATGCATTGACCCATTTAAGCACAGCTCAGTTTTAAGAAACTTAAATACATGCATGCTTAGCATTTTGTGAAAAGAATCATTAAGGCTACATTGACAACTCTTAACCATAAGCTGCCTGTATATTCTCTAATAGGCCTATTTACAGATATCTAGGCGATGTAAGCACAGCAAAGTTTTAAGAAATGCTTAAAGCCGAAAGACCATATTGAATTTTTCTACAATTTATTTCAAAACCGGATTACTCTGGAACAACTAACTATACACGGGAAAGCTTTACACCTTTGTGTTCGGTAAGGTCTGCTGTTTATTCTGATATATGGTTTGTCATGTGTTGCGTGAAGAGTGTGTAGGCCTACGATATTCCACCGAGACGAATGGATGTGGAGATGGGCACAGAGAATAATTATTAAATCTCTTGAAGTTAATTTTTCTCGCGAACTGTTTATCACAGCAAATAGTGGCTATAGCACCGTTTAAAAGCTGAGAAAAGGCTCTTTCATGTGACACATGTGTGATGAGTAGCCTACTCGAGGAGTTCAACAGAGAAGAATGGATGAATTTGGACGCACTTCATATGCCTTGTAGTGAAGTGAAGCTGAAGCGCAGCGTCTCCTGCGGCTCACTGGTAGTTATTATAGGTAACTTCAAATCAGCGCGATTTACCCTTATAGGCTACTGCACATTACACGATCTGTACGAGATGATCCGCAGCAAAGTGAGAAAGTATTTAACTCTTTCTAGCGCATGTGAGCGCTTCCCCCCCCACTTCAACCTGAATATTGGTGGGGACATTTCAGTCGTAATCTGACATTGGTGTGGACACGTACTTCGGTCCCCACGCAAATCTACGCCCCTGAGTGAGTGACATTTGGGTAATTTTCTGCGGCACACCTGATGATCTCTCACGGCACACTAGTGTGCCGCGGCACAGTGGTTGAAAAACACAGGCCTAGGGTAGCCTATACTATACATCAGATGGCCTAGGGTAGCCTATACTACACATCAGATGGCCTAGGGTAGCCTATACTACACATCAGATGGCCTAGGGTAGCCTATACTATACATCAGATGGCCTAGGGTAGCCTATACTACACATCAGATGGCCTAGGGTAGCCTATACTATACATCAGATGGCCTAGGGTAGCCTATACTATACATCAGATGGCCTAGGGTAGCCTATACTATACATCAGATGGCCTAGGGTAGCCTATACTATACATCAGATGGCCCAAAGATTAGGCCCCTCTGCATACCATTCAGTGATTTGCATGCAGTAATTTCAACACTGATCTTGATCTAGACTAGTTTGGCTATTTAAAGCTACTTTATTGCCAAAACACAACACAATGTAAATGAACTAAAACAAACAATAAAGGACTTAATCACACAAAGTAGGCGTACTATTTTACTGACTATAAAAAATAATAATTATGTAGGAAGTTTAGAACCCAGAATTGACCTGCACACTACAAAAGTGCACCGAATTCAACACAAATGACTCAATACACTTGGAGGAGGTATGAGTCCTTTCTCTTCCAGGTATCTTAAGATTTCGCCGTAGTATCGTTTCAGTATAGAGCATCGTGATATTTATGGCAGGTATCGTATCGAAGTCATAATTTGGGTATTGTGACAACACTAATTGCCGGTTCAAACCCCGACCAGTAGGAACGGCTGAAGTGCCCTTGAGCAAGGCACCTAACCCCTCACCCCTCACCCCCCGAGCGCCGCTATTGTAGCAGGCAGCTCACTACGCCGGGATCAAAAGAGTACAGTATATATACTTATACATATTCAGAGTGATTAAAGTGAAAAGTCTGGAGTGGGGATGTGCTGGACCTCTGGGATACCGCCCCTCGTGATGACTCATAGAATGCATCTCGTCCAATCAAAAAATAATACATTTTTTGTAAAATGGTTAAAGTGTCAATCAGATACCACACAATCACCAAACAGCTTGAGTAAACAAACAGCAAACTACAATGTAATCAGTGAAATTAGTAAATAAGCCAACACACACACTTACTTTTGTACAGGAAGGACATGACGGTGAGTTCGCATCGTTGTGTGTCGAAGGGGAACTTGTAGAGATCCATCTTGCAGGTGCTGGTGAGCTTGTAGCTGTCCCCAGAGACGGTGTAGCCAGCTGACAGCAGGTTGACTTGGTTCCTCTCAACATTCCTCTCCTTCATCTCAATGCTGAGGAGATACACATCACACATTCATGCTCATCAGCAGAGCTCTACTGCGCATATATTACATTTCTACACTTGTCTAGTCTGCCGTGTAAAACCATAGCAGTGAACATCAGGGCAGATAATGAACATCAGATAGTGACCATCAGGGCAGATAGTGAACATCAGATAGTGAACATCAGGGCAGATAGTGAACATCAGGGCAGATAGTGAATATCAGATAGTGAACATCAGGGCAGATACAGTTAAAGCCCCGTTTGGAAGTCGTCTACTTTGGATTTAATTTGTCTTAAAGGAGAATTCCGGTTTCTCAAGGTCACCGAGTACTGTTGGTAAAAAAAACAAAAACAATCGGTTCTACCTAGTTTGAGTTGCTGCAGCAGTGTTTTGGGAACACCAAAATAAACATTTACAACAAACAATAGATTTTAGTGCCCTCTCAGTTGAAACACAGCATAGCATTCTGCTTCTTTTATAATGGTGTTATGTTACCAAAAAAAAACGTAACTACATGCATTTATTCTGTGAAGGAGCAGTAAAGGAGTTTTGGGACCCTCAATATCACTTTTTTTGCATGCTTTTTCTGAAACTAGGGACTTCTATAAAATAAATGAGACTGTGGTACGAACTTTTAATGATTGAATCATGTTTGTCTTCCATTCTACAAAGTTTGGTCAGGCTAAGAATAATACTTTTTAAGATATGAAGATATGTCCAAACATGGCCTCCAAGATAAGGCCTTTTAGAAAGTGTAAACAATCAAGGGCAAAAAGACTGAAAAAAATAGGATTGAACAAAAATATTTTACAGGTTTTAGTTATGGAACCTAAACACTGTGTAGACAAACTCTGAGGAAAATCAGACTCGGTGCTGCAACCATTTTCCTGGATTTGTCTGGTTTGACACGGAATGACTCATGTACCAATTTAAGTTACTAGAGACAGACCTGCACCAGCACAACGGGAGTCTCGTGACAGAGCAAGCTGGCTCCAGGTGAGCTGTGGGACTCGTACTATGTGAGGCGAGTAAACAACAATTTTTATCAACATCATCATCATCATCATCGTCCCCAACAGAAAAACTATGTGCTGGATCTGCTAGTAGAGTACCAACTGTAGTCTCATTGTCCAGTCTCACACACACACGCACGCTCATTTATCTTCAGTTTCAGGGCATACATACCTCATTGAGAACCAGTAAGAGAGACAACACAGGGAACAATGCCGCTGCAGAGTCATCGAGATGTAAAGGTCAAAAGGTCACTCGGTTTGATTCTGCCTTTGGGTGAATGCTGAAGCGACATCGAGATGTAAAGGTCAATCGGTTTGATTCTGCCTTTGGGTGAACGCTGGAGCGACATCGAGATGTAAAGGTCAAAGGTCACTCGGTTTGATTCTGCCTTTGGGCGAACGCTGGAGCGACATCGAGATGTAAAGGTCAAAGGTCACTCGGTTTGATTCTGCCTTTGGGCGAACGCTGGAGCGACATAGAGATGTAAAGGTCAAAGGTCACTCGGTTTGATTCTGCCTTTGGGCGAACGCTGGAGCGACATCGAGATATAAAGGTCACTCGGTTTGCGCACAGGAAGTGACGGATCCTGCAGCGCACAGGAAGAGGAGGAGCTTAAACACAGGCTCTGGTAGTGTGAATAAGAATTTGAATCCACAAGCATTTCTCCATTTTTAACACACACACACACACACACAAACACAGGTAATGGAAGCTGTGATGCTGGCCACACCTCATAGGTAGAGAATCATCATCAACCCCCCCCCACACACACACACACAGGTAGGCAGCTGAGTCAGATATCTCACCTCTCCATGATCATGAAGTCGGGTCTCCACAGGTAGGTGGCGCATACACACACACACACACATATCTCACCTCTCCATGATTATGAAGTCGGGTCTCCACAGGTAGGTGGCACACACACACACACATCTCACCTCTCTATGATGGTGAAGTCGGGTTTCCACAGGTAGGTGGCACACACACACACACACATCTCACCTCTCCATGATGGTGAAGTCGGGTCTCCACAGGTAGGTGGCACACACACACACACACATCTCACCTCTCCATGATGGTGAAGTCGGGTTTCCACAGGTAGGTGGCACACACACACACACACACACACACACACACATCTCACCTCTCCATGATCATGAAGTCGGGTCTCCACAGGTGGGCTTTGGGAACGCTGATCTCGCTGATCCCACAGAAGTCCTTTGGGTCCCAGCGGAGGAGCTCGTTTACCCAGAACTGCAGAGGAGGAGGAATACAGGAGAGGAGGAGAAATACAGGTGAGGAGGAGAAATACAGGTGAGGAGGTGGAATACAGGAGAGGAGGAGAAATACAGGTGAGGAGGAGGAATACAGGTGAGGAGGTGAGGATTGGCAGCAGTATTACAGGTGAGGATTACAGGTGAGGATTGACAGCAGTGGTAATTACTAGCTAAGGTCTCCTCTTCACTGTTTCTCATATGTTATTTTAATTGCTGTAAGTTGCTTTGGATAAAATCATATGTGTACAATGTACATGTGAGAGGAGGAGAGAGAGAAGGAGTGAGAGAAGGAGTGAGAGAAGGAGTGAGAGAAGGAGTGAGAGGAGGAGTGAGAGAAGGAGTGAGAGGAGGAGTGAGAGAAGGAGTGAGGAGGAAAAGGAGGAAAGATAGAGAGGAGGAGGAGAGAAGAGGATGAGACGAGAAGAGAGAAGGTGGGAAGAGAGAAGGTGGGAAGAGAGAAGATGAGGAGATAATAGGAGGAAAAGAGGAGAGAAGAGGAGAGAGGAGAAGAATGATGAAAGGCAAAGGTGTGTTGGAAAGGAGAGAGAATGAGAGGAGGTGAGGGGAGAAGATGGAATGGAGAAGAGAGGAGGAGGTGAGTTGGAGAAACTCCTCTAATAGCTTGTTTGGGAAACCATGACAACTCTAAGAGAGCCACACACGGCGACCTGTAATGGAGACAGATCGGATACAGACTACTCACAACAGTCAGCAGCACTCCGCTCGTGAAGCTCTGGAACTTCTCATCCTGTGGTGAAGAAGCAGAGAAACGCACACCTGAATGAATCACACACACACTTTGTGTGCGCGCGTGTGTGTGTGTGTTCCCACAGAAGCACACATGAATGAATCACACACACAATCTGACATCTGACAGGTTCAGTGTGTGTTACGATCGCGCCCCCCTGCCCCACCCCTCAAGTGGATTTGTCCAAGCCGCCGCATGGACTCATCACGTCTACGATGACGTACACACACTGTTAAACGCCCGGCTCATGGCACAACACAAAAGAGGCTGACAACAAATTCCAATAAATAAATTATATTTATTTAAAGTGAGCTATAATGAATGGTAATGTCTAGGGGGTGAAAATTAAGTGTATGGATGCGTGTTAGTCATATGTAAGTGAGTAGCAGTGGTTTGCAGTGCGGTGTGTCAAAAATGTGTCTGAATGATGGGAGAGAGAGAGATACAAGGGATGGCGATGATCTATATAGGCCTACACCGGCGCCAGGTGAGGCCAGTCTCCCTTAATTAGTCTCCCCACTGCAAGCCGGCAACCTGCCCATGTGGCCACCACGGAAAACGGCCCGTAGGGGGAGCAGAAGGGCGTCACACACACACACACACTCACCACGTCTACGATGACAACACACACACACACTCACCACGTCTACGATGACACACACACACACACACTCACCACGTCTACGATGACACACACACACACACTCACCACGTCTACGATGACACACACACACACACTCACCACGTCTACGATGACGTACACACACACTCACCACGTCTATGATGACGTACACACACACTCACCACGTCTATGATGACGTACACACACACACACACTCACCACGTCTATGATGACGTACAGACACACACACACACCACGTCTATGATGACGTACACACACACTCACCACGTCTATGATGACGTACACACACACACTCACTCACCACGTCTACGATGACGTACACACACACTCACTACGTCTATGATGACGTACACACACACACACTCACCACGTCTATGATGACGTACACACACACACACACACTCACCACGTCTACGATGACGTAGAGGTAAAGGTCTACGATGACGTACACACACACTCACCACGTCTACTGCTATCTGATCTCACTGCCTTTGTTTTTAGCATCACTGTATTCTATAACCAACCCCCCAGCTTCTCCCCCATGGATACGGAGCTTCACTGGGGAGATATGAACCTATGAGGAGTGTTAATGGGAAACCATTGTTGATTTCAACCATTTTCTTTCTTTCATTTGAGGGACAACTTTTGGGGTTTAACATGTTAAGACAGATTTTTATTTTTGCTTGTATGCCAATGGGAAATGTTTGCTACATGTTTACCCCTTGGTTGATGTGGGCAAATGTTCAATTGAATGGATTCATACCGACAACTTGAGTTTCTTTATGTTTGAAATTACTTTTTATTTGTTTTTAGTTTGTATTTTTTTTTTTTTGTTATAGTTAAGAAACTATAAAAAGGGGGAGGTAGATAGTATTGACTTGAAATACTTTCGTCTCTAAGTTTACTGGTTTTATTCCTTAAATTGTCATTTTTAAATACCTAATGTTTTGTTTTACTGACCCTCACTTCTAATGCAAAATCTCTTTAAAGAAAGGGATACCCTACCCACATGAGTCTGTGGATTTTTCTTTTGCTGTTGATCCGATGCAAATGTGTAGTAACTGTTTGGAGGTAAATAGCCCTGCTATGTTAGAAGACCCATACTGTAGGTGTGACTGTCTCCAATTGAGAAACTGAAAACATTAGCATACTTTTGTTGACGTGTGAAACCGCAAGACACTGCTTGACTCTGTACGTTTCTGTTGCTTTAAAGCACCTAGGCTGTACAGATGCTGGTAGTAACTAATATCATTTCTATACTTTCTTTGATTTGATTCTCTTTGACTTTGAATTTTATTTTTGTTATTCTATTGCACCTTTTATTTCCTTATGCTACGGTTTATTTCATTTGATTTCCTTTTCAGTTTGTCCTGACTAGGAATACTTGTTGCTCAGATGATATGGTTACAGATTTCCCAATTCCATTATAGGTGCTAAGATAACAGGAGGATAATTTTATATAATCCTCATTTGAGCCTTTGCTGGCTGTGTTGCTATTTTATTTTAATTTTATTTTTTCCTTGTTCTCATTGGTTTAATTTCTGATGGTCTGTTTGCTTGCCTTAACTGCTGATATATTTTAATTTCATTAGAAAACATGCAGGTTAAAGTTTCATTTTTATGTTGTTTGTTGTTTTGTACCAAGAAATGTTTACATTATTACTAGGAATTCTGTTCTGAGGCATCACAAGCCTCAAAGTTCATGTACTGTATTGTTTGCGTGTTTGGAGGTATAACTGAGAGGTCAAGACAGACCTGACTGCAGCTGACGTCATCTTTGAAAAATGTTGAACTCCACTGAATAATCATTTCCTTATTAGTACTGGAATGACAGCTAAAACCTTTTGCTCCAAAGCTACATGTATTTGCAAGATCTGTTTACAGACTCAGACAGTCGCAGACCCAGAAACATCCTAACGACGCATATCTCACTTCCCCCGCTGGCTTCAGAAGTGTGATGAGACACAACTTATCAAAAGGGGAACAGCAACCAACACCTCCCCTGGAGACCCCAGCAGACTTCACAGTGTCCTTGGGAGAGCCGATATGCATTTGGAAGTCTGGTGTACCATCCCACAAAAGGACCTTAGTCAGAACATCACGAGAAAGATTGGTAGAATAGTGGACCTGCTGTGGGCAGAATAACCCCCAAAAACAGCAAGGATCCGAAGGTTCCAGGTAGTCGACCCTGACCTTCAGACTAGAGAATTTTTATTTTGTTGGTATACTTTAACTGGAGAAGGAAACATTGAAGAAAAAGAAGAGGAACACAGGGTGTGGGGGAACGCCCCCTATTAATAGAGCCAAGCGCCGCCCTGAGCACATTTTGCACACACATACACATACTAAACATTGTGCACCACACGAAGAATGGAAACTGGCTTTGGTTGCATTTTCTTAGCTGTTTCTATGATAGACGATGTCAGTCTTTCTACTGTTGTTATTTTTATCTGTAACCTCCTTCCACACCCTAAAAGTCCTCTGTTGTTAATAAGCTGATTCATAATTTATGTAAGCAAGTTTAGATGTTCAAGTCTTTAAGGACTTGAAAAGGGGGAATTGAAGGGAATATTTCTGTATGATAATTTTATGTGAACAGTTTAATGATTCAAGTCTTTATGACTTGAATACTGTGTAGTTCTTATGGTCATTTGTGATTTTGTACCCATGTGTACCCTGTATGTGTCTTTGGTCTGTATGCAAGCATCCTTTGTTTATCCTTGAATTAAGTGAAAGCCTGTCTAGATGCCTTTTGTTCTTCAGATAGGTGTGAAATGCTCCCCACTGGCTCCTACCATTTGTCCACCTCTGTTCTGTCTTTGGGTTAAACAAAGGCCTTATAGTTAACTTTAGGTGAATTATATGTTTGTGTTATTAACTGTAAATGTATTCATGTTTGGTATCATTGTAATAGTCTCAGTACAAGGATTGTAATGATTTGATTGTGAGAATGTTTGGAACATTCTATAAGTGATATTTCATGCTATTCAGATAGGTGTGAGATAGGTGTGAGTAGGTGTGTCTGATGCCAAGTGGAGAACCAATCACGTGGGATTGTTTTTGGCGCCATTTCTTTCTTTGTTTAAAGCATTCAAAAGTAACTAAACTGAAATGTTTGTCAGACTTAGACTAAGAAGAGAAATACTGAGATACTGGTGAAATCCATGATGGGGTGACACAAACATGTACCTCTCTCCCTTGAGGGCCACTGACCCCTCATTGAAAAGAATAAAGCCTGGATCCTGATATTGCATCGTCCTGATTAAGTCTCAAGAGAAATATGGTAGTAAAAATATACTATCAGAGGTAAAGGTCTACGGTGGCGTACACACACACTCACCACGTCTATGATGACGTAGAGGTAAAGGTCTACGGTGGCGTACACACACACTCACCACGTCTACGATGATGTAGAGGTAAAGGTCTACGGTGGCGTACACACACACACACACTCACCACGTCTATGATGACGTAGAGGTAAAGGTCTACGGTGGCGTAGGTGGGAGTCCTCCAGTTCCTGACGGGGCGGGTGGCTGAGAGGCTATGGTTGTTGGATCCCACCCCCAGGTGCTCCAGCAGAGACAGGTAACTACAGTTAAGAGACTCCGAACACACTGCACCTGAGACACATCACATCCTATATGAGACAGGTAACTACAGGTAAGAGACACATCACATCCTATATGAGACAGGTAACTACAGTTAAGAGACTCCGAACACACTGCACCTGAGACACATCACATCCTATATGAGACAGGTAACTACAGGTAAGAGACACATCATATCCTACATGAGACAGGTAACTACAGGTATGAGACACATCACATCCTATATGAGACAGGTAACTACAGGTAAGAGACACATCACATCCTACATGAGACAGGTAACTACAGGTAAGAGACACATCACATCCTATATGAGACAGGTAACTACAGGTAAGAGACTCCGCACACACTGCACCTGAGACACATCACATCCTATATGAGACAGGTAACTACAGGTAAGAGACACATCACATCCTACATGAGACAGGTAACTACAGGTAAGAGACACATCACATCCTACATGAGACAGGTAACTACAGGTAAGAGACACATCACATCCTATATGAGACAGGTAACACTGCCAAAACTACAGGTAATACTGCCAACACATTAATGCATCTCTTGAACTGGAACCACTTCCTGTCAGATCGCAACATATACTGTCAATCAAAAAAAAGTCCAGCCTCTATGACGGTTCCTCCAATCATCATACAGAAGCTCGGCGTCCGGGCCATCCCACTGTCCCATTCACTCCCAGAGACACCGGGCTTCCCTGGAAATGACGATTTTGTGGCGTTTGTCAAATAGAGATCTAGCTTTTCTGCACTGAGATCAGCCCACTCTGTAGTGCCATTGAAGGTCCAGTGAAGCCGAGCGTCTATGGGGTTTTTTGCATGTTTTTTTGATGGATCGTGTCGTCACAGCAATGTATTACGGGTGCGAAATCACGATAAATGACCGGCAAAACCTTATTGCTGAACAAACTAGCCATGAAGATGAACATGTTTTCAGCATGTTCTAGTTGGAATAGTAGGCTAGAAGCTTAGCTAATGTAATAGTGTTTTTTGATGCGATTTTCCGTGATATTTTAGAGGAGGCTAAGCCCCTGTAGTCTTAGAGCAATCGCCTCTAGATTAGATCTATCGAAGATGACATTCAATGGAAGAACAAGAGCAATCGCCTCTGACTCAGACTAATTACGCTTTATACACACACATACACATTATACACTTTCAAAACTTTGGGGACACTTAAAAAGTCCTCACATTTCTAAGGGACCCCAAACCCAGAGGTATATACTCACACACACACTTAAGTGCAGACTCACCCATGGCAGCCGTGAGACTCAGTAACATCCACAGACGCATGGTCACCTGTCCACCTGTGCGCCTCCCTCTCAGGTGAGTCTCCCTCTCAGGTGAGTCCCAGACCACTCAGGTGAACCTCTTATACTGTCTGCTGTGGTCCAGGTAGGCTTGTGACCACACACACACACACACACACACAAACACACACACAGCGACTGTTTGACTTACTTGAGGTCCCTTTACCACAGACACACAGAATGTATATGTACATAAATACAATTGTATTACTTGACAGACGGGACTGAAAAATTAGGTCACATGGACACACACAAACACAAATATGTTCAAGCAGCCATGACGGCAGGCAGCTCTGCCTGAAACATGACGTCTCTCTCTCTTTAACACACACACACACACACATGAAAATAATGCGATAAGCCGGAATGCTTGTCTGTGTGAGACACACACACGGGCGTAGATATGCTTAAACAGCCTCATGTTTGGCTGTCACAGGATCAGGTATCCCGATTGTCCATTATATTTGGTCCCTTTCCGGACAGTGCAAAAGGTTAACACAGCTGCCCAGTGTGTGATGAATGCCACGGAAACACGAGATCGTCAGAAAATATGATTGAATATGATGAATATGAAGGACAACACACACACACACACACACACACACAAACCTGGACACAAACACAGAAAGAGATGCTCATTTACACACAAGGACAGACACACACTCACAAAACAAACAACACACGTCAAGTTGATATACTCACACACATTCACAAAACACACACACACACATCAAGTTGATACACTCACACACACCCAATCACGCAGCCACCCACACACACTCAAAACATACACACATAACAATAATATGCACACATACAGTATATGCTGACTGAAAGACACACACACACACAACATTAAAGGGGTGGTTCAGGATTTTGGACATAAGACCTCATTTCCAAGTAAGCAAGTGTGATATTTATCAGTGGAGACCGTTTTCAACACGTTTCATCCAGTCCTTCTAATTGCAGAGTTCGCAGGTGCTAGGCTAGCGCAAGTCAACGGTATGTGCTAGCCTGCCACTAAAAACAGTCTTACCCACTCCACAGTACATCCGAGGCAAATAAATTATAACGCCAGACTATCGATGTAAATGTCTGTATTGATACTGTTATTTTATTTTGAGGGACTAGTTTCTTACCACGACGGAATTATACTTGCTCCGGTTCGTAGTACTGCGCCGAAAAGTAAACAGTAAAGCGCACTCCAATGGGGATACTTAGTAGTAGCCTTGGTAATATCAGTCCGCTGCTGAGATGCAAAATGACTACTACCAAATTCAGGGACCAAAGTATAACTATTGCAAAGCGATGCGAGGGTAGTTGTATTTCTTACACTATTCTATCAACACAGACATTTACATCGATTGTCTGGAATTTGCCTCAGGTGTACTTTGGAGTGGGTAAGACTGTCTTTAGTGGCAGGCTAGCACATACCGTTGACTTGCGCTAGCCTAGCACCTGCGAACTGTGCAATTACAAGGACTGGATGAAACGTGTTGAAAACGGTCTCCACTGATGAATATCACACTTGCTTACTTGGAAATGAGGTCTTATGTCT
>NW_027468674.1:4258754-4263754 GCF_046254945.1 Alosa pseudoharengus
AAACACACACACACACACACACACAAACACACACACACACACACACACACACACACACACACACACACACACACACACACACACACACACACACACACACACACACAAACACACACACAGAAAACCTCTTCTGTGAGAACTGAATACTTCAGACCATCGTTTCCCAACCTTAGGGTCAGGACCCCATGTGGGGTCGCCTGAGATACTGGGCATCTTACAACTGACCAGTACATTACATTAAAATATACATACATTAAACACAACCATATTAAAAACCCCACGATTTCCAAATTAAGTAACAGATCCTTCTTTATGATCTAGCTAAGCAAAAATAAACAACCCACATAAGATGTTTGGAAAAGGTTGGGAACCCCTGCTTTAGGCTTATCTATTTTATGTGATCTGTCCCATTTTTTAATTTTAACAATGTTTTGGACTTGTAGATGGTTTGTGTTAAACGTTTTTCTCTTTGACTTGTAATATGTCTTAATACCAAGTAAAGTAGTTCCATGTTGGAAATAAGTGTTCTCACTTAAAACACACATATTTTGTTGTCGGTCAATACAAAAATCAAATAAAATAAAAAAATCAACATCATTAGCAGAGGCCAGACTTACATGCTGAACCCCAACACTGACACCAGGCGTCAGTACTGAACCAAAACACTAACACCAGGTGTCAGTACTGCACCCCAACAGACACCATGCGTCAGTACTGAACCCCAACACAGACACCAGATTTACATGCTTGAACCCCAACACTGACACCAGGCGTCAGTACTGCACCCCAACACGGACACCAGGCGTCAGTACTGCACTCCCCATCAGGGAAACAAAGCTGAACTGGTGTTGTGTGAGTAGCTCTACTGGCTCCAGTTCCCACTGACTATGTGGTGTGTGTGAGTGCGTGCGTGCGTGCGTGTTTTGTATGTGTGTGTGTGTGTGTGTTTTGTATGTGTGTATGTGTGTTTTGTATGTGTGTGTGTGTGTGTGTGTGTGTGTGTGTGTGTGTGTGTGTGTGTGTGTGTGTTTTGTATGTGTGTATGTGTATGTGTGTATGGGTATGTGCGTTTTGTATGTGTGTAGGTGTGTATGTGTGTGTGTGTGTGTATGTTTTGTATGTGTGTATGTGTGTATGTGTATGTGTATGTGTATGTGTATGTGCGTTTTTGTATGTGTGTAGGTGTGTGTGTGTGTGTGTGTGCGTGCGTGCGTGCGTGTGTGTGTGCGTGCGTGCGTGCGTGCGTGTGTGCTCACCTGTTGGAGGGGCTCGAGCTGCGTTTTCTCTTCAGGTGGGCTCCATGGCGATCGCGTGTCTGAGGCAGGTTCAGCTGCCGCTCATACATAGACTGGACAATACTACACACACACACAGATAAACACACATGCATGCACACGGGCACGCACGCATTCACACACACATAGATACACACACATGCATGCACACGACCACAGGCACAGTCGCGTATGCACACACACACACACAGAGACACACACACACACACACACACATTGTTATTTCTCATTAAATGTTCTGTTCTGTCAGTGGTACTACAATAGTGGTGCTCAGACAGAGCAACCTCACCTGGGGTCAAACCTGTTGACCACATAGCCCAGTCTCTTCAGATGGCCAAACACCTGCAGAGGAGAGGGCATGTCCATGTTTATTAGTCTTCATGTTTGTTTGGATATAAACATAAACACTGCATTAGTCAATACAGAGGTTGCTAAGCTACACACCTGGCCAAACTGTGCCCATCTCTATAAACTGCTCCATGGTGCTTTAAGCCCCCACCATCGCCTTCAAGGTAAACTCCTCTGTGTTAACCACTTCAAGGTAAACTCCTCTGTGTTAACCACTTCAAGGTAAACTCCTCTGTGTTAACCACTTCAAGGTAAACTCCTCTGTGTTAACCACTTCAAGGTAAACTCCTCTGTGTTAACCACTTCAAGGTAAACTCCTCTGTTAACCACTTCAAGGTAAACTCCTCTGTGTTAACCACTTCAAGGTAAACTCCTCTGTGTTAACCACTTCAAGGTAAACTCCTGTGTTAACCACTTCAAGGTAAACTCCTCTGTTAACCACTTCAAGGTAAACTCCTCTGTGTTAACCACTTCAAGGTAAACTACTGTGTTAACCACTTCAAGGTAAACTACTCTGTGTTAACCACTTCAAGGTAAACTCCTCTGTGTTAACCACTTCAAGGTAAACTCCTCTGTGTTAACCACTTCAAGGTAAACTACTCCATGTTAACTGCTTTGGCAGGGCCATCTAGTGGCTCGTCCTGGTATTACAACTTTTTACAGAAGCACATGTGGTGCCACCGCACACACACACTCAAACCTCTACAGAATCCCCCACTTCTCTCTATCACACACACACACACACACTCAAACCTCTACAGAATCCCCCCATTCTCTTTATCACACTCTCACACACACAAACCTCTACAGAATCCCCCCATTCTCTCTATCACACACACACACACAAACCTCTACAGAATCCCCCCATTCTCTCTATCACACACACACTCAAACCTCTACAGAATCCCTGTCTGTCTGTCTGTCTGTCTGTCTGTCTGTCTGTCTGTCTGTCTGTCTGTCTGTCTCTCTCTCTCACACACACACACACACACCTGATACTGCTGCAGGCTGATGAGTCCAGGGCGCTCCGAGGATAGGAGCTTCTCATAGGCCTCCTCGATGGACAGCGGCAGCTTGTGGTGGAACACCTGCAGGTTCCCCTGGCAACAAGGGTGCAAAAGAACCAAAGTGAGTAAAAAGGCAGGTTCCCCTGGCAACAAGGGTGCAAAAGAACCAAAGTGAGTAAAAAGGCAGGTTCCCCGGCCCCAGCTGTGGCGTTCGATTCCCGCCCCGTGGTCCTTTCCAGATCCCACCCCTGCTCTCTCTCCCACTCGCTTCCTGTCACTCTCCACTGTCCTGTCATTAAAGGCAAAAAAAGGCCAAAGAATATTCTTTAAAAAAAAAAAAAGGGCAGGTTCCCCTGGCAACAAGGGTGGAAAAGAACCAAAGTGAGTAAAATGGCAGCATACACATCAACCAAACGGAGGTTCAATGCAAACAAGGTTCAATCTAACGATACACAGTCTGTGAGATATGGAGCATAATATTTGTGTAGTGTGTGTGTGTGTGTGTGTGTGTGTGAGAGTGCTGTGTATGTGCGCTCTGAACACACTCACACACTCCATGAGGTAGAGCGCCTCCTCTGGCAGCAGATATTGTTTCCCGTGTGCAGCGTATCCCATGGTCTGCCAGAACTTCCCCTGACAATCACAAACACACACATTTACACTCACACACTCTTACACTGATCATTAATACACACACATTTGAACATGCTAACACACACACACACACCCTGATCATTAATACTGTACACACACATTTGAGCTCAAAAGCACACAAACATACACTCGTACGTATGCCTACTGTACGTATGTGTATGACATCACTTTTATGTATGTGTGTGAGAGTGTGTGTGAGTGTGTGTCTGTACAGTACATACGTATGTATATGACATCACTCTCATGTGTGTGTGTGTGTGTACAGTACATACATATGTGTATGACATCACTCTTAAGTGTGTGTGTGTGTGTTAAGTTCATAGGTATGTGACGTCACTCTCATGTGTGTATGTGTGTGTGTGTGTATGTGTGTGAGTGTGTGTTAAGTTCATAGGTATGTGACGTCACTCTCATGTGTGTATGTGTGTGTGTGTGTATGTGTGTGAGTGTGTGTGTTAAGTTCATAGGTATGTGACGTCACTCACCGCCGGTGTTTGAAGCTCCACTGTACTGTCATCTGGGATCCACTCCGCCTTCACCAGACTCCCCCTACACACACACACACACACACACACACACACACACACACACACACACACACACACACACACACACACACACACACACACACACACACACACACACACACACCTTTTACCAGACTGCCCCTACACACACATGGGACAGGTAAAGAGAGACTGTCTGTCTGTCTGTCTGTCTGTCTGCCTGCATGTCTGCGTTTACGATCTATCCACGTGCATGTCTGTACTGTCTGTGCTTACGATCTCTCCACACGCTCCTCTGCATGTCTGTACTGCGTGTCTGTCTGTGCTTACGATCTCTCCATGCGCTCCTCTGCATGTCTGTACTGCATGTCTGTCTGTGCTTACAATCTCTCCACGCGCTCCTCTGCATGTCTGTACTGCGTGTCTGTCTGTGCTTACGATCTCTCCACGTACTGTCTGTGCTTACGATCTCTCCACACGCTCCTCTGCATGTCTGTACTGCATGTCTGTCTGTGCTTACGATCTCTCCATGCGCTCCTCTGCATGTCTGTACTGCATGTCTGTCTGTGCTTACGATCTCTCCACGCGTTCCTCTGCATGTCTGTACTGCGTGTCTGTCTGTGCTTACGATCTCTCCACGTGCATGTCTGTACTGTCTGTGCTTACGATCCCTCCACACGCTCCTCTGCATGTCTGTACTGCGTGTCTGTCTGTGCTTACGATCTCTCCACGCGCTCCTCTGCATGTCTGTACTGCGTGTCTGTCTGTGCTTACGATCTCTCCACGCGCTCCTCTGCATGTCTGTACTGCGTGTCTGTCTGTGCTTACGATCTCTCCATGCGCTCCTCTGCATGTCTGTACTGCATGTCTGTCTGTGCTTACGATCTCTCCACGCGCTCCTCGGCCACCAGGGTCCAGTGTTCCTGCAGACTCTGGTCCAGTCGCTCTCGCTGGCGCTCCGACCCCGTGGGCAGGAAGTCCTTCTGGCCGCGCAGCGGGAGTTTGTGGCTCCGTGTGCGAGCCTGGAACAGCTCCGACGGGCTGTCGACACACAAAGGAACTCATCACTGACACACAGGAACTGATCACTGACACACAGGAACTCATCACTGACCCACAGGAACTCATCACTGACACACAGGAACTCAACACTGACACACAGGAACTCAACACTGACACACAGGAACTCA
>NW_027468674.1:4276254-4280301 GCF_046254945.1 Alosa pseudoharengus
AAGGTCTCCACAATAAGTCTGTTGGGCCTACAAGCAGTCTTTGAAGAAACTGAAGGCGGAAAGCAGCAACTCGACTGATCAGATGAACAAGTCCTTGGCCTCCCTCATCTTTAGGTAAAAACAACACACTTTGGGGAATCCAATGCAGCTTATCCCAAAAGAAATTCACCATTTCAGTTTGAATATCAGACAATAACTTCTGGGGAGGATTCAACACCATTAAACGATGCCAAAGTGAGGATGCCACCAAATTATTACATATTAAAACACGCCCCCTATAGGACATGTGAGGTAATAACCAAGACCATCTTTTGAGACGTCCTTTCACTTTTTCTAGGACCCCTTCCCAATTTTTCTGTTCTGTTTGACTGTCACCCAAAAAAACACCCAAGTACCTAAATCCATTCCTGCCTGATTTTAGTCCTTGGGGTAGCTTTAGTGTCCTGCCTTCCCATTTTCCACCCAACAGTGCTTCGCTTTTGTCCCAATTAACCTTTGCTGATGACAACTTCCCAAAATTTGAAACTGTATTGGCTAAAACATTTACATCTTCTTGATTCTTTACAAAGACCACCAGATCATCAGCATAAGCAGATAACAGATATTTTGAACCACAAAGAGAAAAACCAGAAATGACCATCCTCAATTTATGCAGTAGGGGCTCAATTGCAAGAGAATACAACATACCAGAGAGTGAACAACCTTGTCTTATTCCCCTCTGAGCTTTAAAAGGAGAACATAAACCACCGTTAAATTTAAGGATACTTTCAGCACCACAATACAAAACCTTAATCTTGTCAACAAAGCCTGGGCTGAAACCAAAAGCTGTTAAAGTTTTCCATAAGTATTTGTGCTCAACCCGATCAAATGCTTTCTCTTGATCAAGAGAAATCAGTCCTGTATCCATGCCAAATAATCCTGAGACGTCCAAAATATCTCGAATTAAAGCAATGTTATCAAAGATTGATCTGCCAGGAATACAGTACGTTTGATCTCTATGGACCACTTGCTCCATTACGTTTCTTAATCTAATAGCCAGTGCTTTAGAAAAGATCTTCAAATCAGTACACAAAAGTGCCACAGGTCTCCAATTTTTTATCTCGTGGAGATCACCTTTTTTGGGTAGTAGAGTAAGGACTGCCCTCCTACAACTCAATGGTAACTCAGCTTTAGTCAGGCTGTCATTTAAAACATCTAGCAGATCATCTCCAATCACTGCCCAGAATGTCCTAAAAAACTCTACTGGAAGCCCATCAATGCCAGGTGATTTCCCACTCTCCATGGTCTTAAGAGAAGCACTGAGCTCCTCTAAAGACAGTGGTCGTTCTAATTCTTTTGCACTGCTGTTCGAAATTTTAGGAAGCCCATCAAAGAACTCCTCTTCAATTTCTGGCTGCTCACTGTATTCAGAGGAAAACAAGTCAGCATAAAAACTGACTGCTCGTCTCCGAATCTCAGCAGGCTCTTTTAGCAAATTCCCAGATTGTGAACGCAGAGCATGTATGCAACGTCGCTGACCATTCTTTCGCTCCTGACTAAAAAAGAAACGGGATGGAGCGTCCATCTCAGTCAAACTCTGAAATCTTGATCTCACTAGGGCACCCTGTGCCTTCAAGCCTAACAAGTCAGCCAATGCACCTTTTTTAACTTTGAGTGCCTCATTATGGTTTTGATCTCCTGTGGTTTCCATCAAATTTTGGAGTTCTACTATCTCTATCTCAAGATTTGTCATAGATCGGGTTATGTCTTTTGTGACACTGAAAGTATATTGCTGACAAAACTGTTTTATCTGCACCTTCCCATAATCCCACCATTGCTGAAGAGATGGAAAAAAAGTCTTACAGTTTCTAAAATCATTCCAAAAAAACAAAAAAGTTGTTCTAAAATTAGCATCACTCAACAAAGTGGTGTTAAGGTGCCAATAAGCACTCCTGGGCTTAATTAGCCTCATGCCTACACCACACTGTACCATACAATGGTCGGAAAAAGAAACAGGACTGATCTTACAATTCCTAAAAATGTTAAGCTGATGCTTAAAACAATAAAATCTATCAAGACGGGCTAAAGAAATCAAATTGTCTCTTGCATGTGCCCATGTGTATTGCCTTAAATTATTAAAATTTCTCCAAGTATCAGCAAGTTCATGTTTTTTTATTAATTCCACAAGTCTCTTTCGTGATGCAAGATGTGGTTCTGGATGATTTCTATCTGTACTTAGTTCTGTACAATTGAAATCACCTGCCATAACTAAATAATCATCTTTACTACAATCACTTAATACTTCACATAATTTATTTAAGAAAAGCATTCTTTCCATCCCAGATGAGGGAGCATACACACATAAAAAAACAAAAGCACAATGTTCAAAAATAGCTCTTACTTTCAAAAGTCTTCCATCTATAATGTTGTCAACTGAGAAATCTAGTGGAATCCAACTTGTAGAGATGAGTAAAGCCACACCCCCACTTAAAGCAGATTTATGACTAAAAAAGATTTTTCCATTCCACTCTCTACACCAATCAACAACATTTCTATCATCGGTATGGGTTTCCTGCACAAACATTACATCTATGTGTTTTTGCTTTATAAGCTCAAACAGTTGAGCTCTCTTGTTTACATCTCTAGCACCATTTATATTTAAGGTTGCTATGTTAAAAACACTCATTTGTAATAGAAAGCACAACACAAACTCAACAAGAACAAAGCACCTATGATAAAGAAAATCAAATTAATTAGCGCTATTACTCTCATCATTAATCCCTTGTTTAAGTTTTGTCAGAAACTTTTTTAGACGAGCAATCTCTTGATCAGTAAACCCCTCATTTCCTGGATTATTCCTAAAATGTTGCACTGAGTCAACAAAGCCCATGGTATCTGGAAAATAATTCTCCACTCGTACTCGTTTAGTATTTTTGGTGCGTTTTAGAAAATCTTTAATGGCATCTAAGGTATAGAAAGCCCTAAATACATGCTGTTGTGACGTTGAGCAAGAGTCAGTAGAATCGTACTCAGATTCAATTAAGTCAGCTTGGGCAGAGACTGCAACTTTCTTAGCTGCTCTAGTGCGACTAAGAGTATCTATTTTTCTTTTCACCATAGGGAATTTAAACTTCACATTTGTGTCCATTCCTTCCTCATCGTCCAATCCCTCCAATACGGCCTCTGCTACCACAACAGCAGTAGCTTCATTTACCGTGGGAATTTCTAGCAACTTATTCCCACACGCTTCTTCACTTTCCAAAACTTGCGTGTTTACACTCTGATTAGTAGAAATCTCATCAGACACTGTGCTACACCCCATACCCAAAACTTCCTTACCTTTTGTGTCGTTTTGTTCTGGTTCTTTTTGTTCATTTTGTTTGCCAGACGGCCCTGCCGCTGAAACCTCATTCTCCGACGCTTCTCTTAGGCCTACTCCTCCAGGCTCCGTTTCTGACTGTTCATTTGTACTTGCGGCCGGGGTGCCTACTGTGGGCCTGCTTTCCTTTTTCTCAGGGCAAGCACGAATAAGATGCCCTTCCTTTCCACAATGAAAACATTTCATAGTCTCAGTAGTGGCGAAGATCGTGTAATCAAACTGATCAATTTTAAATTTGAAAGCGACATTGAGATCGCTTGTATAATCTTTAAGGATCATATACACATGTCTCCTGAAAGACACGACATGTTTCAGTAAAGGGGATTTACATCCAAGCGGGATCTTTTTAACTGAGGATACTATTTGCCCATATCGTGCCAATTCACGGCAGATTATCTCATCACTAATGAACGGCGGTACATTGGACAAAATTACACGTCTTGAAGGAGTAACGAGTGGTAGAACATTGACCAGATTTCCATCTATGTTAATACCTGTGCTGATAATTTCACTGACTTTAGTAAAACTATCAAGAAAAATAACCACTGAACCATTCATTCTAGACGCTGAAACAATACTATCATGTCCTACAATAGCGCCAACAGCTAGACCACATTCCTCAACAGAGATATCCAAGTTTACAGGGATTTTAATGGCATGGCGCCGACTTAAATTATCAAACGCCATTC
>NW_027468674.1:4288001-4293001 GCF_046254945.1 Alosa pseudoharengus
AACTTCCAAAAATATTTCAAAAATCAATAATTAAGTCAGAATATGGAATTAAACAAAATAATGGCAATGCCAAAACGTTGGTCGGATAAAACTTGAAGCATAAGTTCTGAGTGTGCCACGACATTTGAAATTCAAAAATAACATATCATTGTCATTTTCAACATTTGATATGTTGTCTGGGTCCTTTTTGCAACTACATATGAGTTTAAGAAATTTGCAGATTATTACATTATTATCATTACTGTTTTGATTTACATTTTACACAACGTCCCAACTTTTTCTGATTTTGAGTTGTAGACTATCTAACTAGACCTATTTGTCAACCACTACCAGACCCCTAGCTAACCACCATTTCATCTAAACAGCTCTATATCACATGCACGTGTGTGTGAGTGCGTGTGTGTGTGTGTGTGTGTGTGTGTGTGTGTGTGTGGTGTGTGTGTGTGTGTGTGTGTGTGTGTGTGTGTGTGTGTGTATGGTGTGTGTGTTTCTGTCAGAATGATATATAACAGCGTGGGACACATCCCTGTAGGACAACTCTGACCCTACAACAACTCCAGTCAGGCACACACACACACACACACACACACACACACACACACTATTACTACATCTCCAGTATGAGAGGCCAATGGGGGGGGGGTGTAGACAAAGACCCCCCCACTGGGACCCTGTGGACCAGCATCCCCCAGTCAATACAAGGGGGCTGGTACCAGCTGACGTAAATCACACATACACACACACACGCACACACAGCCACACACACACACACACATAGCCACACACATGCAGTCTGTTTCTCTCTCTCTCTATCTCTCTCTCACACACATACACACACACAGACAGACACACACACACACACACATACAGTTACAACTACTCCGACACTGTTTCACACACACAAACACAGCCTCTGTTTAACACTCACAGTCATTCATTGGACACAAAGTCATTCACTGACACATACACATGCACATAGCAGACACCTACAGACAAAAACACCCAAAAACAAGAGCGAGAGAGAGAGAAAGATTGAGAGAGAGCAAGAGAGAGAGAAAGAGTGAGAGAGAGAGCAAGAGAGAGAGAAAGAGTGAGAGAGAGAGCAAGAGAGAGAGAAAGAATGAGAGAGAGAAAGAGTGAGAGAGAGAGCAAGAGAGAGAGAAAGAGTGAGAGAGAGAAAGAGTGAGAGAGAGAAAGAGTGAGAGAGAGAGCAAGAGAGAGAGAAAGAGTGGGAGAGAGAGCAAGAGAGAGAGAAAGAGTGAGAGAGAGAAAGAGTGAGAGAGAGAAAGAGTGAGAGAGAGAGAGCAAGAGAGAGAGAAAGAGTGAGAGAGAGAGAAATAAAGAGTGAGAGAGAGAGAGAGAGCAAGAGAGAGAGAAAGAGTGAGAGAGAGAGCAAGAGAGAGAGAAAGAGTAAGAGAGAGAGAAAGCTAATTTGAATTGAACTGAATTGAGATTGAACGAGAGAGAGGCTGAGAGAAAGAGAGGGACTGAGATAGTGAAAAGAACAGTCTCATAGAATACGGCTTTGTTTTGTATTTATAATTTGTATAAAGAACAGTCTCATAGAATACGGCTTTGTTTCGTATTTATCATTTGTATTTGTAAAGAACAGTCTCATAGAATACGGCTTTGTTTCATATTTATAATTTGTATTTATAAAGAACATTGTCATAGAATACAGCTTTGTTTCGTATTTATAATTTGTATTTGTAAAGAACAGTCTCATAGAATACGGCTTTGTTTCATATTTATAATTTGTATTTATAAAGAACATTGTCATAGAATACAGCTTTGTTTCGTATTTATAATTTGTATTTGTAAAGAACAGTCTCATAGAATACGGCTTTGTTTCATATTTATAATTTGTATTTATAAAGAACATTGTCATAGAATACGGCTTTGTTTCGTATTTATAATTTGTATTTATAAAGAACAGTCTCATAGAATACAGCTTTGTTTCGTATTTATAATTTGTATTTATAAAGAACAGTCTCATAGAATACGGCTTTGTTTCGTATTTATAATTTGTATTTATAAAGAACAGTCTCATAGAATACGGCTTTGTTTCGTATTTATAATTTGTATTTGTAAAGAACAGTCTCATAGAATACGGCTTTGTTTCGTATTTATAATTTGTATTTGTAAAGAACAGTCTCATAGAATACGGCTTTGTTTCATATTTATAATTTGTATTTGTAAAGAACAGTCTCATAGAATACGGCTTTGTTTCGTATTTATAATTTGTATTTGTAAAGAACAGTCTCATAGAATACGGCTTTGTTTCGTATTTATAATTTGTATTTGTAAAGAACAGTCTCATAGAATACAGCTTTGTTTCGTATTTATAATTTGTATTTGTAAAGAACAGTCTCATAGAATACGGCTTTGTTTCGTATTTATAATTTGTATTTGTAAAGAACAGTCTCATAGAATACGGCTTTGTTTCGTATTTATTCTTTTTGTATTTAACATGAAAATGACAGTAAAAAAACAGCCCAAAAAGCACAAATCTGCAAATCCAGGGATTTCTTCATGAGGGCAGATTTTGAGGTATAATGTCAACGTGGAGTCATTAGCTTGTTCAAATGTTTTAATAGTGTCCTTTAAAGCGTGAAATCACTGACACACACATGTGAGTCATTCATACCACAGCTTGCTCTAGATAAGGGTTCTACGTGCTGATGTCAGCAGAACAATCAGCTCGTTCCTGCAAAACAGATCCTTGAGAGTTCTGAGCGTTCCTAAGCCTTAGAATGTTTTTGCAAAATGTTGTCATACGCTAATGGACCAAGTAGGCCTTGAGGATTCTCCTTAAAGGGTACTGGGTTCTACAAGAGTTTACAACAACAGTACCTTTTACAAGACTGTGGTGGTGGTATGTGTGTGTGTGTGTGTGTGTGTGTGTGTGTGTGTGTGTGTGTGTGTGTGGTGTATGGTATGTGTGTGTGTGTGTGTGTGTGTGTGTGTGTGTGTGTGTGTGTGTGTGTGGTGTGTGTGGTGTGTGTGTGTGTATGGTATGTGTGTGTGTGTGTGTGTGTGTGTGTGTGTGTGTGTGTGTGTGTGTGTGTGTGTGTGTGTGGTGGATAGAACAGTTCCAGTTGTAACTTTTCCTGTATCATGACAACGATGACATTAGTGTATTACTATGGTAACCCATTAAAACTCTTTGGGCCTTCAATGGCAGGCAAAGTTCAAAGTTCAAAGTCTGTGGACAAGCAAAGCTCTCTGTGGCATGTGAGCACACTCAGCTGACTCATCAGCGATCGCTGTTAAATCGGAGCAATAGCTACAGGAAGATGCATGATAACTTTACAAAACATAAAAAACCCATCACATAAAAATCTCAAAACATTTCACATTCTACCATAGTTGGACCCTCCGCCATTTGCCAGCTGTCTTGGTTGGCACCGGACACTTAGTGAGCCAGTCGTCAACGGTCTCGAGAAAACCCCTTCTGGCTCTACTCATGGATCTAGAATCTAAAACACATGGGTCTAGAATCTAAAACACATGGATCTAGAATCTAAATCACATGGATCTGGTATCTAAATCACATGGATCTAGAATCTAAATCTCTCTGTTGGATGTATAAGATGAATGTCATGCAGACATGGTGGAATCAAATCAGTTTCCCTTCATTATTCAGTTCATCGGCCCATATCAGTCCATGTACGTTTATATGTGGAAACTAAACCATATATGACCCAATAGGAATAAACCCACATGTATATATTCGAGAGACCTGGATGCAAGCACCGATATGAAGGTAAGAGCATCCATTGGTCCTCATCCATCATGTGATCCCTAACACAGGCTCCCATTGGTCCTCATCCATCATGTGATCCCCAACACAGACTCCCATTGGTCCGCATCCATCATGTGATCACTCACACAGACTGTTTGGCACTGGGCGGTTTTCCCTCTGTCTTAACTCAGCAGTGCCCATGTCACACGGTATCAAAATATCCCAATTTATCAGTAAAATATCCCAATTTATCAGTAAAATATCCCAATACATCACAATGCACCTGATATCAGAGCATTAAGAACAGAGGAATACCTCACAATGTATCATTGATACATAAACAATAAGTTTGTCATATCAAAGATAGCAATCTCAGAGAATCAAACACAGAGAAATGTATGAAGAATCATCAATCACCACTGTCACACCTTCTGATATTATAATGCTCAACACAACAGGATAAATGATGACAGACAACAGAGTTGTACCACTTAGAAGACTCCAAAAGTGATATAATAACCTTCATCATCAAACATACTTCCTCATAGTAATCTTGCTCTCAGTGTGCAGGCTTTGCATGCTCACAGAGAAGGGGAAAACAGAACTATTGCTCTGTGAGAGATCTCATTGATTATCTCTAGTAGCCTATAATCAGTTGCTATTGCAATCCTCATATCTAAAACCTGCCCGCTAGGCTAGCTCTGGTGCATTAGTTCCTTTTGCAATCCTCATATCTAAAACCCGCTAGGCTAGCTCTGGTGCATTAGTTCCTTTTGCAATCCTCATATCTAAAAGCTGCTTGCTAGGCTAGCTCTGGTGCATTAGTTCCTGTTGTAACCTCCATATCGTCTCCACTGCCTGCTAGGCTAGCTCTGGTGAATTAGTTCCTGTTAAAACCTTCATATCATTATCAATGCCCGCTAGGCTAGCTCTGTATCCTACTGAAGGGTAAAAACTTGGCTTTTTGGGGAGGGATTTAGTTTGATCAGTGATCAGTGGTGTCTGTCAGTTGGTCCCTTCTCCATTTAGTCTCCTCCCTATCCCTGTCTCCCTAGCGATATCTAGCCCTAGCCGTAGCGCTAGCTAGCCCTAGCCCTAGCAGACCGTTTAAAAAAACCCAAATCTAATTAAAAGATTATCATGGATATAAAACAATTACCATTGGGCATATATTTGATCAGTGGCTTCAGTAATACAAAAATCATCAAAGCCTATTTTACAAATCAAGCTAAAAAAAAGTCTTAATAAATGTATA
>NW_027468674.1:4300501-4308001 GCF_046254945.1 Alosa pseudoharengus
CAAGTGCCCGTTTTAAATACTAATTCCTTTTGCTTAAGTGTTCCTTGATTTCATTGTGGTCCTTGACTTGGATCAGGTTTTAGAGGCGTATTTGGCTTGTGTAAAACTAACGTGTCGGCAAGAAGTGGGCACTGAAAACATATCCTGTTTTAATTAATGTCAAGAGTTTGAGCGAGCATTCAGCAGGTGGACTGGGCTAAGCGCGCGTCTCCCGCCCAGAAAGCGCGCGGAGCGGCAGGTGTCAAAGCGCGAGACACACAGTGCCGCACGGACGCAAGAAGGAGAGCGGGGCTCTCAAAATGAAGAAGCGCTTTTTATGGCGTTTTATTGCCTTTGAGGAGGCCTTCAGGAAACCACTCAGCCACGCTAATGGAGGAGTCCTCAAGAGCCCAGAGCTTTGTGTCTCTCACAACTTCGTGTCTCTTGTCCCTTCTTTCTCTCTGTTTCGGATTAAGAAATTACATTCCTCCACAAACCACGAAGGTCCCCTGTGCAAGGGTGCTGCTTTTGTCAAAAGAACGACCTACTCGGAGCAGATTTGGGCTATTTGCCATGAACACAAACTGGGCCAGGCCTAGTAGTCTGGGCTAATTTATAAACCAGATAAAATGATAACCCACTGAAGAGTGAGATCTCTCTTTTGTCTCCAGATTTGGAATGGAGAATTTGGGTGGTTTGCCAGAAATGCAATTAAACATATTTACCTCATGAGCCATTTATATTCACAGGGGACATCAGGGGACAGTGAAGGGAAAGACTGAGAAGGAGAAATGGAGAGAAAGAGAGAGAGAGAGAGAGAGACTGAAAGGACAGAGAAAGACTGTGGAGAGAAAGGGGAAGGCAGAGAGGAGAGGAGTGTGTCGTCCAGGAGGGGGAAACCTGGGAGGAGGAGACCAGCATGTCGTGGCCCTTGAGTGTCGCTCAGGCACGAAATCGCCTCCCAGACGGCCTTATTGCTCCCAGCGCTCGACCGGTTTCAGGGCAGACCTGATGGCTGTGGTTACCGCCTGGAGCTGCCCTCACACACACACACACACACACTGGACCTGCCCCTGTCTTCCAAGAGTCATAAAGGTCGTTTCCATTGTAGGAACTGGAACTTAGTGTAGTGGGGCCGGGGACCTTTGTTTGGGTTTTTTACACAAACCGCCCCATAACACGACGTTCCGGGAACTCCTACAGGGCTGAAGCGAGTACCTGCCTCGGGGTCCTACCCCTATACACACAGACTTGACTAGGATACTAGCACTGAGTTAAGTTGTTGGCTGACTATATGAAGCACATAGGTTAAGTTGTTGGCTGACTAGGACACTAAAGTGTATATATATATATATATATATATATATATATATATATATATACTCTTTTGATCCCGTGAGGGAAATTTGGTCTCTGCATTTATCCCAATCTGTGAATTAGTAAAACACACTCAGCACAAAGTGAAAACACAGTGAGGTGAAGCACACACTAATCCCGGCACAGTGAGCTGCCTGCATCAACAGCGGCGCTCGGGGAGCAGTGAGGGGTTAGGTGCCTTAATGCTCAAGGGCACTTCAGCCGTGCCTACTGGTCGGGTTAGAACCAGCATCCCTCCTACCCTTGGTTTCAAGTCCAAAGTGCTAACCAGTAGGCCACGGCTGCCCCAACACTACACACACAGGTAACACTACCACACAGGTTAAGTTGTTGTCTGACTAGGACACTAGCACACAGGTTAAGTTGTTGACTAGGACACTATATAGCACAGGACACTATAACCAGGACACTATAACGCACACAGGCTAAGTTGTTAGCGGTGTTCCAGTAATTAGTTGTTTTGCACTCTGTCTTTCTGTGTTGTCATTTATGTCTTTTAATTATGACTTAAACTATTGCACTTTTATTTTGTGTGTTCTTTTTTAGTCTTTAGTTTTGAAACTATTATTTGACTATTGCCGTTCTATGCTTTTATTTGCTATAACTGTGCTTTTGTTTGTGGGCAGCCGTGGCCCACTGGTTAGCACTCTGGACTTGTAACCGGAGGGTTGCTGGTTCGAACCCCGTGGTGGATCAAGTGCCCTTGAGCAAGGCACCTAACCCCTCACTGCTCCCTGAGCGCCGCTGTTGTTGCAGGCAGCTCACTGCGCCGGGATTAGTGTGTGCTTCACCTCACTGTGTGCTGTTTGTGTTTCACTAATTCACCGATTGGGTTAAATGCAGAGACCAAATTTCCCTCACGGGATCAAAAAAATATATATACTTATATATAAGCACATTGTATGAAATGCAAATCAGGATATACATATACAAGGAAATAGTTCTCATTAGTTCTCTGCATGTTACCCATCCGGGTAGGGTACAACACACACACATAGAGTAGGGGGATGAGAGGAAGAGACTGTAGGACAAACAGAAATGCATCAGATGACCATCCCATGTCAGGGACTGGCTCATAGACTAGCCCACACAACAGGACTGGCAATTACTGCAATGTTACACATGAGCCAGTAGAGGGCGCCAAATGAACACGCTGGAAGTTCTTCCCCACAACTTGGGACACACGGGAACAATGTGGCTATGAGATAGTTATGATTATGAATTCAGTATGTTAAGATTGTCGTGAGTCCAACCCTCTGTGTCATTGTTTCCCTATAAAAGCAAGGCTACAATGTATTTAATGCAGTGCTGTTTCCCTATAAAAGCAAGTCTATAATGTATTTAATGCAGTGCTGTTTCACTTCGAAGTGGGAAACTATATTTGTATAAAAAATAAATAAATAATAGTTTATCTTGGCTATCACAAACTTCAGCACATCCAGTGAAGCAGTTAAAAGTCTATATCTACATCACTACTGATTACCCTAAAAAACAACATGGCCACTGAGTTCACCACACACGCACGCACGCACGCACGCACGCACGCACGCACACACATACACAGGGCTGCTAACCGCTGCCTTCCAGGGAAAACCTTGGTGACTTATTTATCAGTCAAAGTGCTGAAGACACACATACTCACACATACAGAGAGAGATAGAGAGAGAGAGAGAGAGAGAGAGAGAGAGAAACAGGAACCTTTACACTTGTGTTTGTTACGCCTCAGCGTCAAGAACCAGAATTCTGTGTTTGTCCCCAGATAAAGAATCTTAATCCACCCTTGGATGTGACTTCCCCACCAAGAACGCTTTGTTTGTTATCTCCAGACAACAGGTCCCTTGAGGGGTTGTTTTCCTGAAGAGGTTGAATCTCCTGGCTGGTGCTATGAATAGAATGCGTAGGTACAGATCTATAATAAACTGTACAGAACACAGACACACACATCCACACACTCATATCATCATCGACATGTCTACATTCACCTGCTCATTTGATGCAACATGTAGTGACAATGTCATGTCTCCCTCCTGTCGCCATCAGCAACGATAGAAACCTATTTTGTTTTTAGCCTACATCAGCCTCAATAGACTACATGCCCAAAATGCTCTCTGTGTGCTGGCTTGTTTCCTGTGGAGCCAGGTGAGTTTGAACCTGCCGTTATTGTTAATGTAATAGTGTCTACTACACAGACCAGGTGAGTTTGAACCTGCCGCTATTGTTAATGTAATAGTGTCTCTACACGGACCCGGTTGGGTGTTGCACTAGGGAATCAGCATGTTACGATAAAGAAAGATTTATGTGTGTGTTACAATTGTTATTATTGGGCAAACAGGATATTCAGTATCGGAGTGAAGATGTTAGGAGCAGAATATAACAGAAGATGCCGATACAACACAGATAACACTCCACCGGAAATACTTGAGTGTACAGGAAGAGCCTTTTGTGTGTGTTTGTGTGTGTGTGTGTGTGTGTGTGTGTCTGTGTGTGTGTGTGTGTGCGTGTGTGTGTGTGTGTGTGTGTGTGTGTGTGTGTGTGACTCTAGCCTCTTCCTCTCTATGACTTCCTGTACGTCTTTCTGTATCTCATGAATGGGCCATTATAGAGTATAGTAGACAATATATACAATACATTATAGAGAAAAGTACCCCCAGGCCCAATACATTATAGAGTATAATGTAATATACTGTCGAAGTAGATCAACTGTTGTTGTTTTTTTTAGCTAGGTGGTAGCAAGGTGGATTTTTTTATTGGTTAAGTGGTCCTTGGTCTGAACAAGTTTGAGAAACACAGCATTAGACCAGCCCCCAGGCCCAATACAGTATAGAGTAGCCTAGAGTATAGCAGAGAGGCCAGTCCAGATGATCCAGATAGGGAGCCCTACCCATCCACAACTCTCCACTGTATACAAGATGAATAATTCAGCAAATAATAAGAGGATGTGTGTGTGTGTGTGCGTGTGTGTGTTGGGGGGGGGGGAGGGGGGGTCTATGCTCATGTCTGTCTGACTGATGCAATGTTTCCTCATCTGGGTCAGGGTTCATCAGTGTAGTAGTGGAAGAGTGTGCACATCCCCACCAGTGAGGTGCAGGGCAAATGGAACTAAAACTGCAAAGGAATGAAATGCCCGCACTCTGCTAAAATTCCCAGTTTTAGCAGAGTGCGGGCATTTCATTCATCAAATTATGTACCTCTCCACACATTTCCTCCCTCCCTCCCTCCCTCCCTCCTCTATGTCCTCCCTCCATCTTCCTCCTCCCTCCTCCATGTCTTCTCTCCATCTCCCTCTTTCTCATTCAGAATAGCACTGCTGTCCTCTCTGAGCGCAGGCTGCAACAGCTATGCTAGTGTACAGCTCTCATGGTAGACTTTTGGAAAGTGTGTGTTTTGTGTGTTGTTAAATAGTGCCTGTCTAGACCTGCCCAGGCACTAATGAAACCGGCTAGTTGAACAGTTCCGTTTGAGAGTTCAAAGGTTACTGAGTTGACAGCTGTCCAAAAACAATTAGCCTAAGTGAAGGCATAACAACATGCACATTTATCAAAACAAAACAACTTCGAGTTGAACCAGTCATGCGATGTGTCCGCTGTATTCACGGGACGGGGAATAAACAGACGCTCATTGATTAAATTTAAAGAATATAAAGAGTACATTCCGTAAATCCCCTGCATCATCCAATCGTGTAACGATCTTCCTGATAGCCAATAAACACTCGTTGTTCAATTCGTTTCTGTCCAATCCGGAACTACGTGTTGCGTCACTTTAGCCGATTGGCAATTTGTCCGATAGCCAATAAGGTTACCGTGAGTACTATCTCGCTTGTTGAAGTGTCCAATCAGATGCCGAGGTTCTCTTTGTTGTTGGTGATGACATGAAAATATTTGTTGTTACTGGAAGGAAGGCGAGGGGAAAGAGTGCAAGGGAGGGCCGGTGACTACAGACTTTTTTAGGCAATTAGGAAATAAATTATAGCCTTAGTTGTTTACTTTTTAACCTCAAATCATTACGGCGGCATTAACAGCGGCGATGTCGGTAAACATGGACGAACTCAGGCATCAAGTAATGATCAATCAGTTTGTTTTGACTGCCGGTTGTGCAGCTGACCAAGCTAAGCAGCTTCTCCAAGCGGCGCATTGGCAATTCGAGGTGAGTAGTAAAATACACTTAGGCAGCATTGTTCTCTATAACGTTATATTTTTGTGTCTACAGACCTTTTGCATCTTTTTAATGCAAGCGACCTCATATATGAGAACTAGTCTTAAACCAAGTCAAGCTTGCTATAAGCAAGGTTAAAACACTATTTACGCTAGGTGTGAGTGTTCCGACGCTATAAACCAATGTTGTCATAAATTATTGAAATAAGCTAGTTCAGTTGCTGTACGATGTATCGTTAGCCATTGAGCTAGAGTCAGACACTTTCCGGAAGACGTGGTCAGGAGAATGTTAGCAATGTGCCATCCTGTCAGAAACGTAACGTTTCCCATTAATGCCTCTTTGTGTATCTATATTGGTAGACTACTTGCCATGTTACAAAGCGTTTTTGACATAGCCCACTGTTATTATTAGCTAGTTGGCTAATGAATGTGTTATTAACGTAAACTCGTGAGTCGTGCCCAAGGGATCCTGCTCGTAAAGTTATCCTCATATGCCTTATTTTGGCGAGTTTACATTGCTCACAAGTCTCAGCGGAAATGTCTGACCATGGCCCCGATTGTTAAATTCAGTTGTTCAATCTGTAGTTTTATTGCAGCTGTTGTTGTGAACAGGAACAGCCTGCCAACAGGAAGTTCATTGGGCATGTTCCGAAAACAATAGAAGGGATGGTGACTGGGTGTGTTTTGAATCTGTTGCAATACGAGCAGCCGTTTTTTGTTTACATTCCCGTGCTCAGATTGCTAGCTAGTTCCACCAGTAGGCTATGTAAGCCTGTTCCGCTTCGGAACATTCACAGGGTAGGGAACTCGGTGTACCAAAACATCAGCAAACATAAGTGTAGTCAGAGAGGAGTTGAGAGAGATTTTACGATGTTGTTGATACACAGCACACAGTATACGGGTGGCTTAGCCTAGTGCAGAATAATGGATTTTCTGGTTTGTGCTTTGTAGGCCTATAACCGACTGTAAACGTGTTTTGAACGCGGCGTGGGGTATGTTATGACCCTATAGGCTACCTTGCTGGCTTGGAAGACAACATTGGCCGATCAGCATAATCCAATACCCTTATGCTCTCTACAGAATCGTTTTCACCTCTCCGTCAAAATGTAGTCGTTGGGCCACGTTGTGTTGACATTCTGTAATGACTGCGACCGAGGGCCCCCAAGGACGAGGAAAGACGAGACTTCAGCCCAGCGCGAGTCGTCGTCGGGTTCGGGAGAATTCATACGGTTATATTTAGATGGAGGCGTATTAGACGGAGGCGTGAAGTCCTGATTAAGATGCATTAGATAGGCCCATCTGCAGCTCGGGCTAGCGATAAGATTGAGGCCTGAGTGCGTCTTCCCCACAGTCAACCAGACGCTGTTTTGGTTAGGTTAAATGGATATGTGTGTAGGTCGTGTGTTAAGCGTCTGTGGATCCTAAGGCTTGAATTCCTCTCGGGTGACACAATCACAAGGAAGTGAAATAGTCACGTACTTTTTCCTCAATCACATACCACACACCTACTAAAGCCACTGTGTGTGTGTGTGTGTGTGTGTGTGGGGGGGGGGGGTTTATGACAGGAGGCCATAGGTTTATTCCTACAGGCAGGTGAGTGGGGTGTGAGGGAAACACACACACACACACCTTCAGATGGTTTCTTTGGTGCATCTCCCCTTAATGACCAATCTGTTGTTGGAACTTGACCAGGTGGCGTTTCAAGGGCTAAGGCCACAACTGTCCCTCTCTAAATTCAAATATGCTTTATTGGCACGGCAAATCATATGATGCATTGCCAAAGCGTTCACAGGAATAATGATAATTACACAAACAATACAAACATTACAAACATTTACACTTCATCAATAAACTGTGTGTGTGTGTGTAGGTGTGTGTGTGTGTGTGTGTGTGTGTGTGTGTGTAGGTGTGTGTGTGTGTGTGTGTGTGTGTGTGTGTGTGTGTGTGTAGGTGTGTGTGTGTGTGTGTGTGTGTAGGTGTGTGTGTGTGTGTG
>NW_027468674.1:4325501-4330501 GCF_046254945.1 Alosa pseudoharengus
TTTTCACCAAAAACCGGGACTATCCGTGTCCCGGAAAAGATTACTCAAAAAAGAGAACAATCCTGGAAAAATCCAGTACGTGTAGCAACCCTATGTACACGTGTGTCTTCCACCTGCACACACACACACACAAACACACGCACACACACGCACACACAAACACGCGCACACGCACACACGCACGCGCACACACACACACACGCACACACACACACACACACACACGCACACACGCACGTGTACACACACACACACGCACACGCACACGCACACGCACACGCACACACACACACACACGCACACGGGCGCGCACACACACACACAGACACACGCGCGCGCGCACACACACACGCACACACACACAGACACACGCACACGGGCGCGCACACACACGCACACACACACACATACTCTACATATACACAGACACACACACACGCACGCGCACACACACACACACACACACACACACGAACACACACACACACACACACACACACACACACACACACACAGACACGCGCGCGCACACACACACACACACACATACTCTACATATACACACACACACACAAACACACATACTCTACATATATACACACACACACACACATACTCTACATATACACACACACACACACACACACATACTCTACATATACACACACACACACACACACACACACACACACACATACTCTACATATACACACACACACACCACAGCGCCCACCGGTGGTAATACGCATTACTGCACAAACACAGAGCACTGCTGGGAGGAAGATGGGAGGGTAGTTAGTTGTGTGTGTGTGTGAGTGTGTGTGTGAGTATGTGTGTGTGTGTGTGTGTGTATGTATGTAGCTGTGTGTGTGTGTGTGTTTGTATGTATGTAGCTTTGTGTGTGTGTGTGTGTGTGTGTGTGTGCAGAGCCAGGCAGTAACGGAGTACATTTACTTGAGTACAGTACTTGAGTACAATTTTGAGGGATCTGTACTTTACTCGAGTATCATTTTTGGGGAGTACTCATGATTTACTCAACTACATTTGAGAGGCAAATATTGTACTCTTTACTCCACTACATTTCTATCCATAGCCCTGAGTACCTGTTACTACTTCTAAAAAGAAAAATCTCGGAATCCCTCAATTTGTTGTTTCCCTCTCAAACGTGATTGGATTGTGCAGGCACCACTGATTGGGACAGCCTATCAGCAATCACCTTCAGCTTTCCGCCAAAGTCAACTCCATGGTCAGATTTAGATAAGAGACGAAACCATGGACGAAACAATGGATGAAGACCAGTGGCGTAACAAACCAATGGTGGGCCCAGGTGCGAGAGCGCTACGCGGGCCCCATACCGACGAAATTTGGCCCAGGATGAATTAGCTCTGATACATGCAATACACATTAAGGGTGACTTCAATTGTTTATGCAAAGGGCCTGAGGCACCGAAGTAGTTTAGTAGTTACAGATTCCAATTTCAAATAAAAAACACACGACTACATATCCATTACATGTGAAAACATTAAAAAAATAATTTTATTAACAGCCTGCAGGCCAGGGTAATCTAATATTACTGCATTAACATCAACTCGCATGGAATTATGGGAACACTCAATGCGCCTCTTCAACCCTCTGCTGAAACTGCAAGCGTAGATTGCTTGCTTATAAACTCGCACTGAGCAGAAACAAAACTTAATGTAGCCTAACTTATTTAACCGTCCAGAAACCAAATAAAATCATTCAAATACAATCCCCAATATGCGTGAATTAGGCCATTAGAAGAAGGCCATCTTACGAGCCTTTCGTTGTGCAAAATCGTCAACGATGTTCCCAATATTTAATGCTCTGGCTCTCGTATTTTCAATGGACAGGATAGCTAACCCACGGAGCCTCTCCTGACCCATGCTGCTCCCTAGGTATAGGTCTTAATAAGTTTGAGTTTGGAAAAATATCGCTTAGCTGTTGCCACAGTCACAGGCAATGTCAGAAACAACATGAGTACACACTTCCCCGAATGTGGATGTTACACTGTCATAATCTACCACCAGCATTTTGGCAAGTTAAAAAATAGATGACTTCTGTGAAATCTCTGCTTTAAAGCAAGACCTGAATGAGAGGAGTTGTGTTGGGAATGTCGGTGCAATGTCCCTGCTATAATGGTCTGACAAACGTCTTCCCTTTTCAAGCAGTTCATCATCACCTGCCAGTTGAAGGGTCATAGGACGTAAAGACTCAAACACATGACAAGTTTCCCGCATGCTTGCACATCTTTGGGAGAGCTGACTGATTATGATGTCCAGAGTTGCATTAAATACCTGCACTTTGAAGTATCTCTCTGCATCGGTTAAGCGCTCATCTTCCGATAGATCGTCAAAGTGACGCTTCACTCTCCGTGCTCTAACATTCTAAAGTTCAAAAAAAAAAAAAAGGAGGCAGGGCGGGGGTAGCGACGGGCCCCGGGAGGTCACGGGCCCTGGTGCGACTGCACTTGCTGCACCTACTATAGTTACACCAGTGATGAAGACGCAGCAGGTCCATCCCAGGAATGTGCCAATCTTCTCGCCAGACTATTTCAATTTTCTGAACAAGTAATGATAGTTTTCGCTTCAAGTGTTTCAATTACAAAATAGTATAGTAGTATTTTGTATTTGAAATACATATTATAAATACATGTATTAGAAATACTGCCCATCCCTGGCAACATGTAAAAAGATGAAAACAACTTGATATTACTTTCAATTCCTTTTACATTCTGCAAGGTATTAACATTAACATTTTACATAACTCCATGTACTTGTAGGACGTTTCTGTACATAAATGTAAGCACTGTGGCAGTAGTAATGCAATATTTAGAATTATACCATGGTCTAGGTTAAAAAGGGTGTCGTTTAAAAAGTGATATACTACACCTATGAAGTAGATCTGGTAAAAAAAAGTTTAATCGCCGTTCCATATCAATGTTTATGAATGGTAACTATAACAACGATAGTAGGACGACGGTTGAGCCTGGAGGCAGGCTTCGCAACAATTGAATCAACTGTAAACAGCTGAAAAAACTAACGATTTTAGCTCTAAAACTCATTTAGTATTAATGATTGATTTCATATTTATTTATTTCGTAAGTGACCATGGTATAAACGGGATAATGCCCGACGAGGTGTCCATTATCAGAAATAATCCGCTTCGCGTTGGACGGTTTACGCCTCCGCGTCGTCCATTTATTTCTGATAATGGACGCATCGAAGGGCATTATCCCTTACATATAGGCTACTCTTGTACTGTTGATACTCAAGTACTTTTAAAAACAAGTAATTTCAGTACTTTTACTTAAGTAGATATCTGACTGTTGTACCTTCACTTGTACTTGAGTAAAATTTAGCAAGGGGTATCTGTACTTTTACTCAAGTAATAAAGCTGTGTACTCTGTCCGCCTGTGTGTGTGTGTGTGTGTGTGTGTGTGTGTGTGTGTGTGTGTGTGTGCGCATGTGTGTGTGTGTGTGTGTGTGTGTGTAAGCATGTGTGTGTGTGTAAGCATGTGTGTGTGTGTGTGTGTGTGTGTGTGTGTGTATGTGTATGTAGCTGTGTGTGTGTGTGTGAGTGTGTGTGTGTGTGTGTGTGTGTGTGTGTGTGTGTGAGTGTGTGTGTATATGTGTGTGAGTGTGTGTGTATATATGTGTGTGTGTGTGTGTGTGTGTGTGTGTGTGAGTGTGTATATGTGAGTATGTGTGTGTGTGTGTATGTGTGTGTGTTAGTGTGTGTGTGTGTGTGTGTGTGTGTGTGTGTGTGTGAGTGTGTGTGTGTGTATGTGTATGTAGCTGTGTGTGTGTGTGTGTGAGTGTGTGTGTGTGTGTGTGTGTGTGTGTGTGTGTGTGTGTGTGTGTGAGTATGTGTGAGTGTGTGTGTATATGTGTGTGAGTGTGTGTGTATATATGTGTGTGTGTGTGTGTGTGTGTGTGTGTGTGTGTGTGTATGTGTGTGTGTGTGTGTGTGTGTGTGTGTGTGTATGTGTATGTAGCTGTGTGTGTGTGTGTGAGTGTGTGTGTGTGTGTGTGTGTGTGTGTGTGTGTGTGTGTGTGTGTGTGAGTATGTGTGAGTGTGTGTATATGTGTGTGAGTGTGTGTGTATATATGTGTGTGTGTGTGTGTGTGTGTGTGAGAGATGATGTCCTTGTGTGTGTGTGTGTGTGTGTGTGAGAGAGATGATGATGATGTCCTTGCCTTCTTTTGGGTTGATGACGGGGAGTCTCTGTTCGAGGCTCTTGATGGGGCGTGAGCTCAGCGTGTTCAAACGACCCTTATAGATGTGACCATCCAGTCCTAGAATATCCACCTCCTCTGGCTGCACACACACACACACACACACACACACACACACAAACATAAACACACACGCACACACACACGCACATGCACACACACACACACACACACACACATGCATATGCACACACACACACAAACATGCACACACACACACACGCATATGCACACACACACAAACATGCACACACACGCACACACACACACACACACACACACACACATGCATAAACGCACACACACGCACACATAGTTACATATCAGTATATCATTGTGTGTGTGTGTGTGTGTGTGTGTGTGTCTGTGTGTGTGTGTAAGCATGTGTGTGTGTGTGTGTGTGTGTGTCTGTGTGTAAGCATGTGAGTGTGTGTGTGTGTAAGCATGTGTGTGTGTGTGTGTGTGTGTGTGTGTGTGTGTAAGCATGTCTGTGTGTGAGTGTGTGTGTAAGCATGTGTGTGTGTGTGTGAGTGTGTGTGTGTGTAAGCATGTGAGTGTGTGAGTATGTGTGTGTGTGAGCATGTGAGTGTGTGTGTGTGTAAGCATGTCTGTGTGTGTTATGGGTGGTCGATATGGACAAAAAATAATATCTCGATATTTTTTGTGAATTTGACGATAACGATAATTAGTCGATATCCTTTAAAAAATTGTTTTTGTTAAAGTCTGAGTTACTTTACAGCTCAT
>NW_027468674.1:4342150-4347150 GCF_046254945.1 Alosa pseudoharengus
GGGCATGTTAAGGGCTGCAGGTTAAGGGCTGCAGGTTAAGGGCAGGTTAAGGGCTGCAGGTTAAAGGCAGCAGGTTAAGGGCAGGTTAAGGGCTGCAGGTTAAGGGCAGCAGGTTAAGGGCAGGTTAAGGGCTGCAGGTTAAGGGCAGGTTAAGGGCAGGTTAAGGGCTGCAGGTTAAGGGCTGCAGGTTAAGGGCAGGTTAAGGGCATGTTAAGGGCTGCAGGTTAAGGGCTGCAGGTTAAGGGCAGCAGGTTAAGGGCAGGTTAAGGGCTGCAGGTTAAGGGCTGCAGGTTAAGGGCAGGTTAAGGGCAGGTTAAGGGCTGCAGGTTAAGGGCAGGTTAAGGGCTGCAGGTTAAGGGCAGCAGGTTAAGGGCATGTTAAGGGCTGCAGGTTAAGGGCAGCAGGTTAAGGGCTGCAGGTTAAGGGCTGCAGGTTAAGGGCAGGTTAAGGGCAGCAGGTTAAGGGCTGCAGGTTAAGGGCAGCAGGTTAAGGGCAGCAGGTTAAGGGCAGGTTAAGGGCTGCAGGTTAAGGGCTGCAGGTTAAGGGCAGGTTAAGGGCAGCAGGTTAAGGGCTGCAGGTTAAGGGCAGCAGGTTAAGGGCAGGTTAAGGGCTGCAGGTTAAGGGCAGGTTAAGGGCAGCAGGTTAAGGGCTGCAGGTTAAGGGCAGCAGGTTAAGCACATTGATTGTGTCTAGTTATTATTAAGCGCTTTCAGATATAACCTCCGGAGTACATGCGGAGGTTTGTCAAACGGAGGTCCTACCCTTCGGATGATTCAGATATGATGCTAACCTGCGGACCTAATACTGACCTTATACGGACGTATGTGTGAACGACATACACGCACATTACAGAATCTCCGTGTGGTTGTCGAGTGAGGGGTGGGGGCTTAGAGTTCACAAGATGCGAGATATATGACGCAGAATATATGCGGCCGCTGCCTGTCACAGCTGCTTTTTGTTTACAAAGTGTAGCCTATGTATTATAGGCTAGAAGAGAAATCTATTGTGCGTAGGCTAATACTTGAAGTAGGATAGTCACGTAAGTGCGCACATACAGTATTTGTATGTGTGCTTCGAGTAAACACATTTATCTGTTTTCAACGTAATGCAGGCGCGCGGGAACATATTTTTGACCATGGGTGCTGAATAACAAAATAATGGATGTCCCACGATTTCTCCCCTAGCATGATATGATTTGAATTTAGACAGCTACGCCATTTCAACGCGGTGAGTAGGCCTAAGAGCGAGAAGTTTTATAATGCCCTTGCCACTTCGACTCATCAATAAAAACTGCGTGCACACACACCAGACCAGCACTTGACTTTACATCATTAAACTATTTCAGTATATTGCTTTTCTGATTGTCAAAACCACACCTAACTTATGGCGTCTCCACTCCACAGCAAAAGTGTCCTAACCACGTTACAGCTGTTTCTATCTGAGCGACTCCAATAGTGAGAGGATTTCAGTGTCATATTTCGGTGGCACTAGCTAAGCTGTCGTGGAACTCGAGATGACATGTCTACTGGTCTCACCAACACGAAATTCTAATTGCAAAAGATGCATCGATCCTACCTCATCTGTTGTACTGTAGTTATTCGAAATTGGGCTTTTCACAATCCAACGATATATCCAAAGTGCGAACTAGTTGGTGATGGTTTATGAAAACTGCCAGTATGCATGCTACACGGAGTTCTGACAGGGCTGTGCATGGCCTAATAAACAGGCAAGATATAACCCACGATCGCCATGGTTTCGTTGTCAATTCGTGTTTGTGGTAATAATGACAGCAACAATAAAACCATCTGTATCTTACGATCTTCATCATTCTTGATAGATCACCAGCCTCCTCTGGATGGTCATATGCATAATTAGCCTATAGCCTACCTTTAGTTTTCATTTAATTTTAAACACGAATCTACTGTCTTTACTGCCGGGAGAGAAAAAAATCCTGTATTCTTTTCTGTAGCCTAATTCTGCCTAAGGCTATCAATGAACAGAAAACCGTGTTGGCTAACAATTTATTAAATACTCCTGTTATTGTCGTCAACGACGTCGCTGTAGGCTACTGCCTTTTCAGCGCCTTCTGCTTATGATGATTCAGTCTTTTGAATTCGTTTGGCCTTGCCATGCAGTTGTAGGCTACAACGTGCCATTCCCTTCATGTGTTTTATCAAAATGTTGTATGCCCTCATGGACAGTAGCTCCGTGATGTCTGCATCTTTCCAGGTCGGAGATTTTCTGGACAGCACTATGCCACTCCATCATAACACTGGCATTTAAGTCAGATCTAACCACATGGACGCACGAAAGAAACGTTACCAACACGCCCTCTCACTAGGTGTGATTTTTAACCGCATGTTCTACGCCTCGTTCAGACACAGCACATTTACATAATGTCCGGAGGAAATACTAGGGGGGGAGTAGTATAAACACCGGGTGAATTCGGACTTCCATATGACCGGTTATGTCGTTCAGATATACGGCCCCACCGTTTAACATCGGCAGACACACATACACACAAAACACTCAAGCTTTCATGCATTCACACACACACACACACACACACACACACACACACACACACACACACACACACACACACAAAACACTCAAGCTTTCATGCACACACACACACACACACACACACACACACACACACACACACACACACATACACACACACACACACACAAAACACTCAAGCTTTCATGCATTCACACACACACACACATACACACATACACACACACACACACACAAAACACTCAAGCTTTCATGCATTCACACACACACACACACACACACACACACAAAACACTCAAGCTTTCATGCATTCACACACACACACACACACACATACACACACACTCAAGCTTTCATGCATTCACACACACACACACACACACACACACACACACACACACACACACACACACACACACACACTAAAGCTTTCATGCATTCACACACACACACACACACACACACACACACACACACACACACACACACACACACGCACACACACACACTCACCCATAACAGCCACAGCCTCTCTGAGCTCGTCTAGTCTGGCCTGGTCGGCCTTGATCTCCTCTAGCAGCGCCAGGCGGGCCTCCAGGCTGGCGAGCCGATCCCCGAGGCGGCCGATGGCCTGCAGCGCGTACAGAGTCTCGGGGTACCCCAGCGCTCCGCTGCTCACCCGGGACAGGGGCACCCCGAGGTCCTGCAGCACCCCGTCCGACGCAGACGGCTGCAGGACGCGCCCCTGCCCACCACCACCGCCACTGGCGGCCTCCGGCACATAGGGGGCGCCGCGGGAGTAGGGGTCAAAGCTGCCCGGGGCGGCAGTGCCCACTGCAGCAGGGTCAGGTCTCCTCGGGGCTCTGAGGGGCAGGGCGGGGGCAGGAGGGGCAAGAGAAGGCGTGCCAACGCCGCTACCGGCCTGGTCATCTTCCTCGTCGGCAGCAGCAGCAGCAGCGGGCAGTGCCAGGGCGTCCGCGTGGGCAGGGATGGCGATGTCGCCGCTGTCGTCCGACGTGCCGCCGCTAGGGGACGCTGCTGTGCCCATCGCCGAGTCCGAGGGCACGGAACCCACGGAACCCACGGAACCCACGGAACCCAAGGAACCCACGGAACCCAGACAGACGTCGTCCGAGCCCGCGGAGCCCGTGCCAGGGCCGTGGGTACCAGCGTGGGCCGAGGGGGCAGTGGGAACAGCAAGCCTGGCGGCCATGTTAGGGTCAGAGGTCGCCGTGCCAGCGGCAGGTCCAGCACTGGGCACCAGGGGGAGCCCAAGAGCAGCGGTGGCGTCGTGAGGGGCGCTGGGGTCGAGGGCCGCCAGGCAGAGGGTGGCCATGGTGTGGGCACTGCTGGTACGGCGCAACAGGAAGGGCTGGAACGGACGAGCCTGGACAGAGAAAGGGATAGAGAGAAAGGGAGAGAGAGAGAGAGAGAGAGGAAGGGAGAGAGAGAGAGAGAGAGAGAGAGAGAGAGAGAGAGAGAGAGGAAGAGAGAGAGAGAGGAAGAGAGGAAGAGAGAGAGAGAGGAAGGGAGAGAGAGAGAGAGGAAGAGAGGAAGAGAGAGAGAGAGAGAGAGAGGAAGGGAGAGAGAGAGAGAGGAAGAGAGGAAGAGAGAGAGAGAGAGAGGAAGGGAGAGAGAGAGAGAGGAAGAGAGGAAGAGAGAGAGAGAGAGAGAGAGAGAGGAAGAGAGAGAGAGAGAGAGAGAGAGAGTAATAATGAGAAATAATAATGGTATTACATTCTCATGGAAATGGCCAATGCAGAGGAGGTTAGATGTGTGATGAGTGTGTGTGTGTGTGTGTGTGTGTGTGTGTGTGTGTGTACCTGTACCTGTACCAAATTCTGCTTCTGTCCGACGAGTGTTTGCTGCAACACCTCCCAGGTGACAAACTCGGTCATCTCGTCCGGCTTTGGGTACTGATCTATCCTCTCCCTCATGTCCCGCTGATGGAGGGACAGAGAACAGGGGACGGAAGAGAGAAAGAGAGAGAGAAAGAGTGTGTGGGGGGGCCGAGAGAATGACAGAGAGGGAAAGAGAGAGAGCCAGAGAGAAAGGGAGAGAAAGTGAGAGGGTGGAGGTATAGAAAGAAGTACAGACAAAGAGAGGGAGGAAGAGAGAGAGAGAGAGGAGGAGAGAGGAAGAGAGAGAGGGAGAGGGGGAGAGAGAGGGAGAGGGGGAGGAAGAGAGAGGGGGAAGAAGAGAGAGGGAGAGGGGGAGAGAGAGAGAGGGAGGGAGAGAGGGGGAGAGAGAGAGGAAGAGAGAGAGGGAGAGGAGAGAGAGAGAGACTATTATATTATTATTTACCATTTTATTAACCTACTTTTTCTTCCCTCTATTATTTTCATTATCATCTTATTATTGTTTTTTTATTAGTATAATTATCATTATTGTCTCCTGTTTTGATTATTTCATGTTTTTTTTTTTTTATGCTTTGGCAATATTGTAACTTGAACAGTCATGCCAATAAAGCACAT
>NW_027468674.1:4357150-4367150 GCF_046254945.1 Alosa pseudoharengus
GTAGTCCAAGAAGGATTAAAAAAAAAACATTTATTTAACAAGGATGCATTTTATAAAACAGCAAATAAACTTAGCACAAAAAGTAAGGAAATGTATGTTTGGTACATTATTTCTCTGTGATAACAATGCTTTTGGCAATACATCTTATGCCGTTGGAAAGCCTGTTTAGTTCCCTTTCAAATGGGGCCCCATTTATGAGGAACATGCATTTGTGGGATGAGCAACAGCGCTGAGTATGTGGGTTGCGCCCATTAAAAATTTGCCAATCTTCTATGTCATTGTCTAACAGGTTATTCTGCCATTGACGGATTGGATGATTGAAGTTTGAAGAAACAAGACATATTGGCAATTTAGCAATGTATTCATTTCACAACCAGAAGCCTCAGTAGTGTGTGGAAGAACCATACACAGCCACAGCAGCCTGCACCTCCTCCTCATGCTGGCCACAGCAGCCTGCAGCACCTCCTCCTCATGCTGGCCACAGCAGCCTGCAGCACCTCCTCCTCATGCTGGCCACAGCAGCCTGCAGCACCTCCTCCTCATACACAGCCACAGCAGCCTGCAGCACCTCCTCATGCTGGCCACAGCAGCCTGCAGCACCTCCTCATGCTCACCAGCCTGGCACCTCCTCCTCATGCTGGCCACAGCAGCCTGCACCTCCTCCTCATACACAGCCACAGCAGCCTGCAGCACCTCCTCCTCATGCTGGCCACAGCAGCCTGCAGCACCTCCTCCTCATACACAGCCACAGCAGCCTGCAGCACCTCCTCCTCATGCTCACCAGCCTGGCACCTCCTCCTCCTGCAGGCCACAGCAGCCTGCAGCACCTCCTCCTCATGCTCACCAGCCTGCAGCACCTCCTCCTCATGCTCACCAGCCTGGCACCTCCTCCTCATACACAGCCACAGCAGCCTGCAGCACCTCCTCCTCATGCTCACCAGCCTGGCACCTCCTCCTCATACACAGCCACAGCAGCCTGCAGCACCTCCTCCTCATGCTCACCAGCCTGCACCTCCTCCTCATGCTGGTCACCAGCCTGCAGCACCTCCTCCTCATGGTCACCAGCCTGGCACCTCCTCCTCATGCTGGCCACAGCAGCCTGCAGCACCTCCTCCTCATGCAGGTCACCAGCCTGCAGCACCTCCTCCTCATGCTCACCAGCCTGGCACCTCCTCCTCATGCTGGCCACAGCAGCCTGCAGCACCTCCTCCTCATACACAGCCACAACAGCCTGCAGCACCTCCTCCTCATGCAGGCCACAGCAGCCTGCAGCACCTCCTCCTCATGCTGGCCACAGCAGCCTGCAGCACCTCCTCCTCATGCTGGTCACCAGCCTGGCACCTCCTCCTCATGCTGGTCACCAGCCTGCAGCACCTCCTCCTCATGCTGGCCACAGCAGCCTGCAGCACCTCCTCCTCATGCTGGCCACAGCAGCCTGCAGCACCTCCTCCTCATGCTGGTCACCAGCCTGGCACCTCCTCCTCATGCTGGCCACAGCAGCCTGCAGCACCTCCTCCTCATGCTGGCCACAGCAGCCTGCAGCACCTCCTCCTCATGCTGGCCACAGCAGCCTGCAGCACCTCCTCCTCATGCTGGCCACAGCAGCCTGCAGCACCTCCTCCTCATGCAGGCCACAGCAGCCTGCAGCACCTCCTCCTCATGCTGGCCACAGCAGCCTGCAGCACCTCCTCCTCATGCTGGCCACAGCAGCCTGCAGCACCTCCTCCTCATGCTGGCCACAGCAGCCTGCAGCACCTCCTCCTCATGGTCACCAGCCTGCAGCACCTCCTCCTCATGCTGGCCACAGCAGCCTGCAGCACCTCCTCCTCATGCTGGCCACAGCAGCCTGCAGCACCTCCTCCTCATGCTGGCCACAGCAGCCTGCAGCACCTCCTCCTCATGCTGGTCACCAGCCTGGCACCTCCTCCTCATGCTGGTCACCAGCCTGCAGCACCTCCTCCTCATACACAGCCACAGCAGCCTGCAGCACCTCCTCCTCATGCTGGCCACAGCAGCCTGCAGCACCTCCTCCTCATGCTGGCCACAGCAGCCTGCAGCACCTCCTCCTCATGCTGGCCACAGCAGCCTGCAGCACCTCCTCCTCATGCTGGCCACAGCAGCCTGCAGCACCTCCTCCTCATGCTGGCCACAGCAGCCTGCAGCACCTCCTCCTCATGCTGGCCACAGCAGCCTGCAGCACCTCCTCATGCAGGCCACAGCAGCCTGCAGCACCTCCTCCTCATGCTGGTCACCAGCCTGGCACCTCCTCCTCATGCTGGTCACCAGCCTGGCACCTCCTCCTCATGCTGGTCACCAGCCTGGCACCTCCTCCTCATGCTGGTCACACAGCCTGGTCACACACTGTCACACACTGCCCTGGCATCCCGTTCCTCAACCAGCAATTGTCGCAAGTCAGCCTACGTGGTTGTGTTGGTCACTCGGACGTGTGTGTGTGTTGTGTGTGTGTGTGTGTGTGTGTGTGTGTGTGTGTGTGTGTGTGTGTGTGTGTGTGTGTACGTGGTTGTGTTGGTCACTCGGGCGTGTGTGTGTGTGTGTGTGCGTGTGTGTGTGTGTGTGTGTGTGTGTGTGTGTACGTGGTTGTGTTGGTCACTCGGGCAAGACCAGCACGCCCAAGCTCATCCCACAAGTGTTCAATGAGGTTGAGCAGGGGCGTGTGTGTGTGTGTGTGTGTGTGTGTGTGTGTGTAGGTATGTGTGTGTGTGTGTGTGTAGGTGTGTGTGTGTGCAGGGGCGTGTGTGTGTGTAGGGGTGTGTGTGTGTGTGTGTAGGTGTGTGTGTGTGCAGGTGCGTGTGTGTGTGTGTGTGGTGTGTGTGTGTGTGTGTGTGTAGGTGTGTGTGTGTGCAGGGGTGTGTGTGTGTAGGGGTGTGTGTGTGTGTAGGTGTGTGTGTGTGTTCTTTCTATCTTGTTAACACAAAATAGGGGCTACGGGTTCACAAATCCTTTTTACAGGTACACAAATCCTTTTTACAGGTACACAAATCCTATCCTGTGAGTCACAACTTTCAAGAGTCACGCACTCGACACTTTTGCTCCAATCGTTGCAGCGCAGTAGGTGCGAAACACATTTGCACATCCATGTTTCATAATCTGAGAACATGCACAACATTCGTGCATTTGTAAACCCAAATGTGAACTAATGCATCCGAAGTTGTGCATCTGTGAAATAATTTCTCATTAATAAAATTCTACAGATCGCTTTGATTTTCTTGCACGACTACAAGTCAATTGATACAAGTGCTCGAATCTTCTTCTACGAGTGACGATACTTTTGCTCCTGGCTAGGTGATATAATAGGAGCAAAACGATTTGTATGTGTGCACGTCGAGCGAATCGATCGAGAAAACAAGGCGGCCGGATCTGGATCGCGCTCAGACTACCATTGCCTGCTCATAAGGTAAGTAACATGATAATAATATGAAGAAAGTTATCTTGTTTGTTGGTTTACATTATCATGACAGCTATGTTTAGCTTAGTTTACCTGCTTGCTAAATCCTCCAGTGCCAGATCAAGCTAGCTATCGCTAGATAAGTAACTCGTTTAGAAGTACAGAAATATAACACTGCCCGTCCAAAATCGTTAGGACACACAATCTGACACAATCGTTCTGCAATTTTCGAACAGCTGACTTGTATCTTGCACGAAGACTATTGGATAGTGCAAGGCAAGTTAGCAATTGTTTGCTGTGCAGACATTATGAATAATAAGGTCGACTTAACACCGCACACCGCAAAATTTTTTTCCTCGCTTTGTGCAAAGAAAAACTATAAATCGTGTGTCCTTCATTGATAAGGAAACATGCTGAGGTTACTTACTTTATGAGCAGGCAATGGTAGTCTGAGCGTGATCCAGGATCCAGATCCGGCCGCCTTGTTTTCTCGATCGATTGCTCGACGTGCACACATACAAATCTTTTTGCACCTATTATATCACCTAGCCAGGAGCAAAAGTCACTCGTCACTCGTAGAAGCAGATTCGAGCACTTGTATCAATTGACTTGTAGTCGTGCAAGAAAATCAAAGCGATCTGTAGAATTTTATTAATGAGAAATTATTTCACAGATGCACAACTTCGGATGCATTAGTTCACATTTGGGTTTACAAATGCACGAATGTTGTGCATGTTCTCAGATTATGAAACACGGATGTGCAAATGTGTTTCGCACCTACTGCGCTGCAACGATTGGAGCAAAAGTGTCGAGTGCGTGACTCTTGAAAGTTGTGACTCACAGGATAGGATTTGTGTACCTGTAAAAAGGATTTGTGTACCTGTAAAAAGGATTTGTGAACCCGTAGCCCCTATTTTGTGTTAACAAGATATAAAAAAATATGTACAACTTCAACTTTACTGTTACACATTTACGACTTTAGTGTGCACATGCAAAATCTGCAGTTAAATGTGCTCGCCACTTTTGCACCCAATATACCTTCATAGTGTGCAGGGGCGTGTGTGTGTGGTGTGTGTGTGTGTGTAGGTGTGTGTGTGTGCAGGGGTGTGTGTGTGTAGGGGTGTGTGTGTGTGTGTGTGTGTGTGTGTGTATGTAGGGGTGTGTGTGTGTGTGTGTGTAGGGGTGTGTGTGTGTAGGTGTGCAGGGGTGTGTGTGTGAGTGTGTGTGTGTGTGGTGTGTGTGTGTGTGTGTGTGCCGGGGCGTGTGTGTGTGTGTGTGTTGTGTGTGTGTGTGTGTGCAGGGGCATGTGTGTGTGTGTGTGTGAGCAGGGGCGTGTGTGTGTGTGTGTGTGTGTGTGTGTGTGTGTGTGTGTGTGGTGTGGTGTGTGTGTGTGTGTGTGTGTAGGGGCGTGTGTGTGTGTGTGGTGTGTGTGTAGGGGCGTGTGTGTGTGTGTGTGTGTGTGTGTGTGTGTGTGTGTGTGTGTGGTGTGAGGTTCTGCTGATGTTAAACGGTGGGGCCGTATATCTGAACGACATAACCGGTCATATGGAAGTCCGAATTTAGCCGGTTGTTCTACTACTCCCCCCCTAGTATTTCCTCCGGACATTATGTAAATGTGCTGTGTCTGAACGAAGCGTAGAACATGCGGTTAAAATTCACACCTAGTGAAAGGGCGTGTCGGTGACGTTTCTTTCGTGCGTCCATGTGGTTAGATCTGACTTAAATGCCAGTGTTATGATGGAGTGGCATAGTGCTGTCCAGAAAATCTCCGACCTGGAAAGATGCAGACATCACGGAGCTACTGTCCATGAGGGCAGACAGCATTGTGATAGAACACATGAAGGGAACGGCAAGAGACACATTGATGTAGCCTACAACTGCATCGCAAGGCCAAACAAATTCAAAAGACCGAATCATCATAAGCAGAAGGCGCTGAAAAGGCAGTAGCCTACAGCGACGTCGTTGACGACAATAACAGGAGTATTTAATCAATTGTTACACGGTCGGTTTTCTGTTCATTGATAGCCTTCTCATGACCTCGCTGCTGAGCTGATATATGTTGAGCATAAATACGTCTAGAGAAAATGAAAACGAAGAAAACCCAACTTTGTTCCAAGCTCCTTGCGTAAATGCAATAGACACATGGGGAGAGGATGCTTTTGGAAAAATAAACCATGAAAAAACGTTACTGTTATGTTAGTATTTTGTTTGTTGCTTAAAAACGTTGTATATGATGGCCTTGAAGTCTTCAGTTAGCCTACTGAATTGGCTGGTACCCTAAAGTTTGTGCATGCTCTCTCCAACGCAAACCAGATTTGGGGTTCCATAGCCAAGTAATTCTGCTACATAACGTTGGAAACAGATAATGTGTTTATTCGAAGCACACATACAAATACTGTAGGTCAATTTCAAGTGCGCACTTACGTGACTACTTCAAGTATTAGCCTACGCACAATAGATTTTTCTTCTTTAGCCTACATAATGCATACATTTTGTAAACAAACAGCAGCTGTGACAGCGGCCGCATATATCTCGCCTCTTGTGAACTCTACAAGCCCCCACCCCTCACTCGACAACCACACGGAGATTCTGTAATGTGCGTGTATGTCGTTCACACATAGGTCCGTATAAGGTCAGTATAAGGTCCGCAGGTTAGCATCATATCTGAATCATCCGAAGGGTAGTACCTCCGTTTGACAAACCTCCGCATATACTCCGGAGGTTATATCTGAAAGCGCTTTGTGTGTGTGTGTGTGTTTGAGCAGGGGCGTGTGTGTGTGTGCAGGGGAGTAGCATAAGATACTGGGCCCCTACATAGGCAGTCCTGATGGGCCCCCAATGGGGTTGAGGTCAGGACTGCTGGCAGGTCACTCCATCCTCTTCACTCCCACATTCTGGAGGTAGGCTCTGATAAACCCGCCCTGAGGGGCCACATTCTGGAGGTGTGTGTGTGTGTGTGTGGCTCTGATAAACCCGCCCTGAGGGGCCACATTCTGGAGGTGTGTGTGTGTGTGTGTGGCTCTGATAAACCCGCCCTGAGGGGCCACATTCTGGAGGTGTGTGTGTGTGTGTGTGGCTCTGACAACCCCGCCCTGAGGGGCCACATTCTGGAGGTGTGTGTGTGTGTGTGTGGCTCTGATAACCCCGCCCTGAGGGGCCACATTCTGGAGGTGTGTGTGTGTGTGTGTGTGGCTCTGCTAACCCCGCCCTGAGGGGGTGAGCAGTGTCATTTTGGAGGATAGAGTTCTCGGAGCAGCAGATACTTACTGACTGCAGCTGTACTTACAGTAGTAGGGCCCATGGTCAGTGTTGCCAGATTGGGCGGGTGCCCACCCAATTGGGCTTCTTTTGACTTTGTCGGGCGGGGGAAAATAAGCTTTAGGTGGGCAAATAAAATGTTTAGTTTAATGGATCTCTATGACAAAATCGTCGTTGGGGCGGATTTTTGCTGATGAGGGCAGGTTTTTGAGCGTGATTGGGCGGAAATCACTCAACCCAATCTGGCAACACTGCCCATGCTCACAGGCACTGCCAATCACAGGTGCTGCTCAGAACAAGTGTCAGTAGCAACAGCAGAATAAGCTGTTGGGCAATGGCAGAGGAGATTTGGCAAATGTTTCATGAGCGCAACCCACATAGTCAGCGCTGCTGCTCCTTACACAAGATGTATTGCCAAAAAGCACAGAGTTATCACAGAGAAGTGGCGAACACGAACGCACCCTCACACACTCGAGCAGGAGGCTGGCGTCAGCTGAAGGGGCCGGCTCAGAAATCTGTTGCTATGGGAGACAACAGCCGCAGTGTCCACTCAACACTGCACACATGTGGGCTGACCAACCATCAGAACTGAGCCAGAGTGTTCAAAATGCTAATAAAATGCTAATCTCCCATAGCAGGGCAAAGGCTCATGGGAGGTGTAGTTCTAGAATCAGTCCACATATGCGAACAGTGAACGCCTTACAGCTTCCTCCTCAGTAGCCATGTTCATCCAGAGGAGACTTAGAGATTTGTTTGTTACTCAAAAAACACGACCATATTCTGTTCTAACATATTAGCCCCACTACCCCAACACTGTGTTCTAGCATATTAGCCCAACACTGTGTTCTAACATATTAGCCCCGATAGCCCAACACTGCGTAGCATATTAGCCCCACTACCCCAACACTGTGTTCTAACATATTAGCCCCAATACCCCAACACTGTGTGTTCTAGCATATTAGCCCCAATACCCCAACACTGTGTGTTCTAACATATTAGCCCCACTACCCAATCACTGTGTGTTCTATATTAGCCCCACTACCCACTACCCCAATACTGTGAGTTCCAGGGCTGTAGTACTCGAGTCCGGTCTTGGACTCGAGTCCGTTTTTCTATGGTCTCGGACTCGCTAGTATTTGGACTTGGTCTGGTCTCGGTCTCTGCCACTGGTCTTGCCAAATATGGCTTTTGGACTCGACTAGTCCTGGTCTTGTACTCGAAAAAGGGTGGTCTTGACTACAGCCCTGGTGTGTTCTAGCATATTAGCCCCAATACCCCAACACTGTGTGTTCTAACTTATTAGCCCCACTACCCAGTAGCCAATGCTCTGACCCTTTCAATCTGTTCCCAGAGGGTTTCCAGTTGAAACATTCAAAACCAACACAGATACTTTGAAATGAAAATTAAAACTTTTTATTATTATTTTGCAGTAAAAGGAGGATCCCCAGGGCACACAAAAGTTAACGATGCTTTTTATATTTTATGCTTTTTATTTCTGAACGGTGCAGCAAAATGACTAACGTTTCAATGTAGGTTACATCTCCATCAGAGTCCATGGGAGAGAGGCCCTGTCCAGTTAAAATGTGAACACCCTCAGGTGTGGGAAAAGGGCCGCACCTACAATTAGCCCGTGGCATCCCTGGGCCCACTCTCACTCCAATCTTCAGCCAGAGGGGGGCGTCGGCCCGTAAAAAGACAAATATGTGGTATAAAATACAATCATATAAGAAACACAAGACAATTAGAGTTCCAGTGCAATAATAAACAGATCATTACACATTTCAAAGCATCATGAGTTTTTTTTCGTCAATCCCCTCTATGACTTGTAGCGTATCAGAGCCAGCGTGGATGATCTGAGGGAAGGAACCCCAGTCCACTCACTTTAAATACTCCAGGTCTACAGGAAACCAGATCAACTTAATCCTCCACTTAGACCTCGAGACTCAAGTGTGTCAAGTGTATGGATCCAATATGCCTCCTTCCTGCATATGGGGTTTTTCAATGATGTCCGTGGTCTGCCCCAGAATCTGAATGATGGGGAACCGTGGTCTGCCTGCATTTTTGCATTAGCATAATTAGCGTTTTGAGTTCGTATCGCCATTTTGACCTTGGAAGCGTGCTGCAAGTGTGTGTGTTGAGTGTTGGAAGCGTGTGTTTTGAGTGTTTGAAGCCTGTGCGTGGAGTGTTGGCAGTGTATGTGCTGAGTGTTGGAAGTGTGTGTGTGTGTTGAGCGTTGGGCTGGGTATTAAGTAGTGCTGTGTGTCTCAGGGAGCGGCAGCTTACACCATGCAGCTGTACGCCAGTACTGAGTTAGCATGGCCCACTAGCCATCAGCGCTGCATAAGCATGGCTCACTAGCCATCAGTGCTGTGTTAGCATGGCCCACTAGCCATTAGTGCTGCGTTAGCATGGCCCACTAGCCATCAGCGCTGTGTTAGCATGGCCAACTAGCCATCAGCGCTGCGTTAGCATGGCCCACTAGCCATCAGCGCTGCATTAGCATGGCCCACTAGCCATCAGCGCTGAGGGCTCATTCAGGGGCAGCCGTGGCCTACTGGTTAGCACTTCGGACCTGTTACCGGAGGGTTGCCGGTTCGACACCAGAGAGTGTGCATTGCGACACCAGAGAGTGTGCATTGCCCGTCTGGTTTGTGGCTGCGGCGTTGCGTTTCATGTGAGAAACGTCCCTGATGTGGCGCTGCTGCAGCCAGTCTGATTATTAAAATATCTCTTCACTGTTGAATGGAAACGCTTCCAACACGCTCGCGTGAAAATAGGCACCAGTCCTATTTGTAGCATGCGCGCGTTTTCAGCACGGCTCAAGCCTCACCTGAGACGTGCGTGTCACGCAGGTAGTGTGCAAGCTCTAACATGTTAACATGGGAGCGGAAATAAAAACATACAGGTAACGCAGCTGACAGGCAGTCGCCACGCTTGTGGTCTGAATAGGGCCAGTGTTCAAAATGCTAATCTCATAGCACAGCAAAGGCTCATGGGAAGTGTAGGCCTGGCCAGTTCTAGAGTAAGCCTACATATGCAGTGCTCACAGTAGGAGCATGAGGAGGAAGTGTAGTTCTGTTCTTCTCTTCTCTTCACTCCTGGTCTCCTCAATCTAGTCCTCTCATGTCCAGAGAACTCAGAGATTCGTTTGTTACTCACAAACGCACGGCCATTATGCTAACAAACACACACATGGCCATCATGCGAACACACACACACACACATCCATTATGCTAACACACAGGCATTCCTGTCCGACATCTCATCCTTTCAGGAGAGGCGTTAGTCAGAGTGACTAACACAGGCGCGCACACACACGAGGCACAAAGCAATGCA
>NW_027468674.1:4374650-4382150 GCF_046254945.1 Alosa pseudoharengus
ACTGTTAGCCTATCTTAACATAATTAACTTCTAAAATTTCCCCTTGAGGATCAATAAAGTATCTATCTATCTATCTATCTATCTATCTATCTGCTAGTGGGTTACTCCAGGTAGCCTAGCTTAGCATAATTAACTGCTAGTGGGTTACTCCAGGTAGCCTAGCTTAGCACAATTAACTGCTAGTGGGTTACTCCAGGTAGCCTAGCGTAGCATAATTAACTGCTACTGGATTACACTGTTAGCCTAGCTTAGCATAATTAACTGCTAGTGGGTTACACCAGGTAGCCTAGATTATGCTTGAGGGTTACACCAGGTAGCCTATAGCTCCCGGCTCCCTATAGGCAGACAGACAGGCAAACAGACAGAAAGAGTTAGCTATAGGCTCCCCTATAGGCAGGCAGACAGACAGACAGACAGACAGACAGATGAATGCTTACCTAAACTGCAGCAGGGCCCAGAAGATGCCGCTGTTCCGGCCGATGGTGCTGTCTGAGGAGTTAATGGTCAACAGGTTCCCCTGGGCAGTCCACAACACTGAAGAGAAGAGAAGAGAAGAGAAGAGAAGAGAGTATATGACCTACTGTATACTTCTGTAATATGTTTGCAAGTTGACTTCTACTAAAGTAGTGGAGACATGTGATTGTGTGCATTTCAAACTCTACAGGGGAAGTGGTTGAGCACTGCTCTCCCATGCCCACATCCACGGCTGTGGATGCCCTTGAGCAAGGCACCTAACCCCTCCCTGCTCCCCGAGCACCGCTGTAGCAGGCAGCTCACTGCTCTGGGTTAGTGTGTGCTTCACCTCCCTGTGTGTTCACTGCGTGGTTCACTAATTCACGGATGGTATAAATGTACCAATGACACCAAATTCCTTGTATACGCAAGTGCACTTGGCCTATAAACCTGATTTCCATTTCCATTTACAGTTAAGTGTTTTCATCTTTTTAAACATTTCCATTACATTACATTTCCATTTACTTGGACCAAACGGTTACCTGCTGCAGCGATGCCGACCACAACTGACGCCGTGTAGAAACTCCAGGTCAGCGGATGGATAAACATGGCAATGTAGCCACTACATAGGAGAGAGAGAGAGAGAGAGATAGGGCGGAGAGAGAGAGACAGAGGAGAGAGAGAGAGAGAGAGAGACAGACAGACATTGAATGCTAATATCTTGACTCTTATGCTACGTTTACGTGTGTGTGTGTGTGTGTGTAGCTCACCTGTAGAGGAGACCACTGAAGAACATGGCCAGCTGTGGACCAATGACGGCCACCACTGAGGGAGCGATGAGGTTGGAGGCCGAGAACACGCCATAGATGATGGACATACTAAGCAAACAAACAAACAAACAAACAAACAAACAAACAAACTTTTAGTAAGTCACCTATTCATTCATTCATTCATTCATTCATTCATTCATTCCAGGTCGTTCCTATAATGGTGGCCGTATCCACCAACATTAAGCGTTTCATTATGAAGTCTGCTCATCCTGCTCATTAGCGACTCTGCAAAACTGAAGACTTTCAATTCAAATTAGAAACTCTAAAGCAATCGTTTCAGTGGTTCATCTACTCGTAACAGGGTGAAAGGCACTTCTGCATTTGCTTCGCGGCCCTCTATCGGCTATAACCGCACTATGTTAGTTTGCCAGATCGGGTAGCGGATCTGTAGTTCAATGGAATGAGACAAGAAGAAACTACAAATTTGACTTGCTTCCACTTGACACTTCCTGTTTTTCTTTTCCTGCTGAGGGCCATGGTAATGCTCAGGGAGATGAGATCCGTCACAGCTATGGGGGTTACCATCGGTGACTTAAACCTGTTGAGGAGTGAATTATTTTCCTGGTTCCTTCTAGAATTCTACGGAAACTATCTATAGTTTCAGTGTTCTTTATTCACCTTATTCAGCCCCGCCCATTTTTTTAAATTCCACGTTGTCTTTAAACTTCCGGTCGGCTAGCTACGTCTAGTTAGCTTCATTGGGATAACACGGCAGAAGAGGATAGAGAGGCTAACTTACAGAACAGCCGCTCCAAAGTCAGTTTTTTCCTAACTTCAGATAGGAAAGCTGTATAACAGAAATGTCTTAAGTCACCAAAATCCTAAATAAACGTTCCTAACTTTAGGATGACCCATAATATATGATGCCAGTCATCTCGATAGAGCTCTGCTATCTCAATGTATCGCAATGGATGTACTGCTCAATCGGAGGTTCGGAGACAATGTGGGCAAAGCTAGCGCCCCCATGTTTGCGCGCGGAATAAGGTGAATACAGTCTATGGGGAAAATCTCTGAGGGTAATTGTCGCATCATAATGCGGAACTCACGGTTTGTGAACATTCTAATCACATATTGTGATGCGGCCTTTACAGTACATGGCGTCCTAAAGCTGCTGTGTGTAGTAGTCATGTGGGTCTCGTACTCTGACCTCGGCCACATAAGATGGCGGAACGACACAGAGGTGAGCGGCTGCCAGGCTGTGATGTTTGTCACATCATGTGAGAGTGTGATAGTTGAGTTACGCAACAGGGGTGGTAAAATCCACACGGTCATGTCCTACACACTCCGCTAGAAGAGACGGTGAAGCAAACACACACACCCTTTAACATCCAGCAAACACACACACACACACACACACACACACCATCCAGCAAACACACACACACACACACCATCCAGCAAACACACACACACACACCATCCAGCAAACACACACACACACACACACACACCATCCAGCAAACACACACACACACACCATCCAGCAAACACACACACACACCATCCAGCAAACACACACCCTTTAACATCCAGCAAACACACACCAATCACCATCCAACACACACACACACACACACAGAGAGCTGTGCTGACCTGCTGAGCATACACACACACACACACACACACACACACAGAGAGAGCTGTGCTGACCTGCTGAGCACGCACACACACACACACACACACACACACACACACACACACACACACACAGAGAGAGAGCTGTGCTGACCTGCTGAGCATACACACACACACACACTGAGAGCTGTGCTGACCTGCTGAGCACGCACACACACACACACACACACACACACACACACACACGCACACGCACACGCACACGCACACACACACAGAGAGCTGTGCTGACCTGCTGAGCTGGGTGACTGCATTCAATTACCCTCTCAGAGACAGGAATGCAGCGGCACTATTAGATTAAGCCCCGGTCATCAGACAGTTTAGGGACGGTGTGTGTGTGAGACATTTTTAGTCCCAATAAAATAAAAATAAAAAAAACACTAACCAGGAAACGTCCTCATATCCATATTTGGTACACAGGGATCCGCATGCCAGAATGAGTCAAATCCTGCGTCTCAGTCAGCATGGGATCACCAGTAAGAACAGTGAAACGTTCTAGACTCCTAGTACAATAGAACCGGTGGCAGAGTAATGAGGGACCACCCTAGAGTTGGCTGGTGTTCAGCTGCTAACACGGTTCTAAAGAGTGACGGAACCTAATAATGAACCTGGCTGGTGTGTTGGTGTGTGTGTGTGCATCCATTCCGTGTACGAGAGAACCGGCAGCTGAGAGACCTCTACACATAGGGTGTTAGAACCCGTAGCACCATGAGGTAGGGTGTTAGAACCCGTAGCACCATGAGGTAGGGTGTTAGAACCCGTAACACCATAGGGTGTTAGAACCCGTAGCACCATGAGGTAGGGTGTTAGAACCCGTAACAGCATGAGGTAGAACCCGCAACAGCATGAGGTAGGGTGTTAGAACCCGTAGCACCATGAGGTAGGGTGTTAGAACCCGTAGCACGAGGGCATGAGGTAGAACCCGTAACAGCATGAGGTAGGGTGTTAGAACCCGTAGCACTATGAGGTAGGGTGTTAGAACCCGTAGCACGAGGGCATGAGGTAGAACCCGTAACAGCATGAGGTAGGGTGTTAGAACCCGTAACAGCATGAGGTAGGGTGTTAGAACCTGATGGGGTACCTGGTGTATCCGCTGCCATGGAAGTCTGAGCTGTTGTAGCTCTTCAGAACGGTTTGCTGGGAAGACAAGAAGGAACCACGTTTATGAAACCACACGGTATCAGGACAGAGGACAAAAACATATATCGGCCACTTTACCTGATTTTACACATAAACATGTTTAGGTGAACTATTTATGTGAATGCTAATTATATTTGTAAACTCATGTAGCTTATTTATGTAGCTTTCATACTTATTTAAACTTATTTACTGACTCATTGCATTTCACTGAACAGTGCACAACACTCGCTTGGCTGGAGGCTGGAGCTCTGCCCGTCTTAAACTGTTGATGTTGCCTCGCACTTGATTTGATGTCTTGAGGCAGTACAGACCCACACTAGCACTTAGGCCAACATTCTGGGATGATACAGCTACCATAGGCTAGGCCTGTATCCAGAATGGAACAGGTTTATCAGGTGTCAGAGAAAGGCGCTGCACGACCAACTTACTTCCCTGACAAAACTGACACACTTTTTCAGTTTGGGGCAGGTGATCTGCCGCTTTCGTTTCCTTATAATCTCGCTGCAACTAGCATTTAGTAGGGCCTATATTTTACTTTTTAATTGTTCGGTTTGACGTCACGTTACCTCGATGTTCCCGCATGTTTGAAAGGCGGTGAACATGAACATAAACCCGAAGCCGAGGACGATGATGTTGAGCAGCGACTTTCCTTCGGGGCTCATGTTGACGGGACGCTCTCGCTGTGTCACCACAACGTCTCACGGCCACCTATCAGCATAGATCAGAGGAAAGAGAAATTATATTTTACATCGCTACACTGACATGATCAAAGCCTAATAAAACTAACGGCAGACAAATCGGTTTCATTGTACAGGATATTCAGACATGAGAAGAGTCGACGTGAGAAGCTGTACACCAGTTAGCTAGATAATTAAGCACAAACAATAAGCTAAGGTCTTTCATTAGCGGTCTTGTGGCGACGTTTTACCGACACAGAGACAATGGTTGGCTACGCAAATGTTTTTCCATGATATTGATGTCTACTAATCTTAACTGACCTTCAACGAGACGGATGCCATCAGCATCTCAACTTACCGAATGTATCAGTGGTGTAGTTTAACGTTGCGTTTCAAACCAGTTTTCGGGTTAAACAAAAGGTCCCATCATTATAACCTTTGCAAGCAGATCCCAGTCGCGTGCAGATAGGACTGTCATGAAAATCATGTGACTTGCCGACTAGCTGGTCAAGTTTTCCTGTGTGATCACTGTATCTACGGCAGAACATCAAATATGCTGTCGCTGGTGTTTTTCAATTTACGATTTATGGCTTCACCGCGGACGTCTGTCATGTGAGACGTCAGCTGACCGACACTGCAGACTCACATGTCACAGTGCACCATGGGAAAATGAGTTCCACAAGAGAATTTCGATGGGCTCTGGTCCCACATATACTTACATACGACAAGTGTGGCTCTGTTGTTTCAGCCTGTACTCATTTGTTCTCTAATGACCTCAGTGTTGTTGTTCAATGATGTTCATGTTGTTTGGGCCTACTGTATATACAAAGGCCCAAACAACACATGCAACATAAATATGTCAGCCTCTGGGAAACCCCAAACATCTGGGTCTATCTGGTGTCCAATAAATATGTCATCCTCTGAGAAACCCCAAACATTTGGATCTATCTGGTGTCCAGTAACTTCATGGTCTGTATCTGCTGTCCAATAAGTTCCTGGTTTGTTTTTAGAGAGAACAGGGAACTCGTCACTCCTTCTGCAAACAGCCAACTGGACGGTTGTGAATCACACCCACAGAGTTAAAAAGGCTGCAGCAGTAACCTACTCTGTGTGTGTATGTGATCGTAGAGAGTAAAAACGGTTGTGAATCACACCCACAGAGTTAAAAAGGCTGCAGCAGTAACCTACTCTGTGTGTGTATGTGATCGTAGAGAGAGTAAAAACGGTTGCAGAAGCCTTCTCTCTCTCTCTCTCTCTCACACGTATCTCTCGAAGACCTGCCTCCTGTATTGTGTCGCAAGGCGTCGGGCGTTGCTTGGTAACAGCAGCAGGAACTGTCACAGTTTGCTTGTGCTCAGACGGTCAGACTCAGTTCTAAAAGTTCAGAGTTGAACTTAGGGTCTCATACACACCGCTACCATGTTCAACTGACGCTAACAGTATAGTTGTTCAATCTATGCATTGACATGCATTATCACAACTGTTTGTGCATCTTTTTATTCTTTTTATTTTATTCGTTTTACAAGTTGTTCAGAGGCTGGTTATTGTTCAGCTCTCACACAAAATATGAATAGGATTTCAACCTCAATGACACAGATTCAATTTAAGAAAGATTAAAAACTTTAATTAACAACAATGCATTTTATAAAACAGCAAATATTTGCACATTCCACCATTCTTGGCCTAAATTAACATAGTGGGCTACATTCAAGTAGGATCGGCCATTTAACATAAATAAATCAAATACAAAAACAGTGTGTATCCTCAATCAATCTGCCCCCACTCGCTTCCCCTGGGTGTCTGTACCCTGTGAAACTGTGTGACCTCCTCAGCCACCACCCTGAGGTACTCAGAAAACACACACACGAGACGTGGTTTACGAATGCCCAGAGCCGTTTATTGGGCGCTACGAATGTCTATCAAATGCGTCTGTACGTAGCTCATAAGCGCTTCGGTGTGTCGTCATCGTCTTGCTGCCCTCCCTCCGTTCTGTAATTGGTTCCTTTGTTGAGGTGAAAATCGGGTCCATGGAATCCAGGCTGCGTAGCAGCATGAGTAAAACCGCGCGTGTATGGCAGCATGGGGAAACCCAGGCGTGTATGGCAGCATGGGGAAACCCAGGCGTGTATGGCAGCATGGGGAAACCCAGGCTAGCGGCTTGCAGCCGTCTTTAGCTGACTGCATAACGTGATTATTTCTGAGATTATGATACGTTTTTTAACCATGACGTATGCATGACAATTCCAGTTTGAAAACGTATCAGAATCTCAGAAATAAAAAACGTATCAGAATCTCAGAAATAATCACGTTTGCGTTCCGTCAGTGGCCTGGAGAGTTCTTCTATGCCCCAGAATCTGAATGATGCTGGGGAACCGTGGTCTGCCCCAGAATCTGAATGATGGGGAACCGTGGTCTGCCTGCATATAATGTCTTGTGACAGCATAATTAGCGTTTTGAGTTATTATCGCCATTTTGACCTTGGAAGCGTGTAGGTCGAACGCTGCAAGTGTGTGTGTTGAGTGTTGGAAGCGTGTGTTTTGAGCGTTTGAAGCATGTGCGTGGAGTGTTGGAAGTGTGTGTGTGTGTGTGTGTGTCTGTGAGGTGAAGAGGCAGGCAGGTTAATATACCCCTGATATCTCATTGGCATATCAGGAGTCAAAATAAATCAATATTTTCACTGATTCTTAAAAACTCAGGATATGATCAAAGATGCTCCTGATATGCTGCATGTCATAAAAAATATCCGATCAGTATATCCCAGATTC
>NW_027468674.1:4392150-4427150 GCF_046254945.1 Alosa pseudoharengus
GCAGAACAGGGTTCACAGACTGCAGTGGTTCACATGCTGGACCATGTGAGCAGTTCACCTCACAGAGCACAGGTCAGGTCACCTCTCTCTTCTCCTTCCATATGTCTCTCTCTCTCTCTTCTCCTTCCATATCCCCCCCCCTCTCTCTCTCGTCTGACAGCCAGTTCCTCAATTTCAAAAGTTCCCATTGAAAGAAATGGTGGAGTCCATGATTTCAACATTGCTTGTGTTTCTGGTGTGTGTGTGTGTGTTTCTGGTGTAGCATACACTTTGTATTTGGAGGAACAATCCAATGTTTTGGGAAATCACCTTATCTGAGTTGGATAAGACGATACGTCCCCTTCTCTTCTCTGTGCGTGCAATAACCCAGTCTGACACCGTTAGCCTAGCTTAGCATAATTAACTGCTAGTGGGTTACTCCAGGTAGCCTAGCTTAGCATAATTAACTGCTAGTGGGTTACTCCAGGTAGCCTAGCTTAGCATAATTAACTGCTAGTGGGTTACTCCAGGTAGCCTAGCTTAGCATAATTAACTGCGAGTGGGTTACTCCAGGTAGCCTAGCTTAGCATAATTAACTGCGAGTGGGTTACTCCAGGTAGCCTAGCTTAGCATAATTAACTGCTAGTAGGTTACTCCAGGTAGCCTATCTTAGCATAATTAACTGCTAGTGGGTTACACCTAGGGTTGCCAACCGTTCCGTATAATACGGATTCGTCCCGTATCCGAAGCTTGAAAGAGGTGTTCCGTATTGAACCCTTACGGAACGCACTTTATTCCGTATTTATGAGAAACTGCTCACTGCGCACACACACTACCATGAAAAACACACACACAAAAAACTAAAAACCTCTACCATAAACGACACTTTACTGTTTCTCAAAGCAGCAGTGGCCAGCGGGTCCCTGTTGGTCTGTGTCAAGATCACTGACACTCGCACGTCGCACCCAAAGGTTCTAGAATGCCGCTGTTCCGCATTGTAATAGGTTGTTTCATGAATTGTTTATCATGTATCGTGGCAACGCTGTCAAAAACAGGCGCGAGATTTACGAGAAAAAGTTAACAATGGCCACGTCCAAAACTCCGGTAACCTCAATTTCGGCATGGCCTGTGCTCAGTTTCACAGTGCCGTAATTCCTGACAAGCAACTACTGGCCGCTGCCAGGGAGCAAAATAAATATAAATGGAAGAAATAAATAAATGCCGCTGTATTTTGATTAGAAGCTAAAGCAGATTTTTCATACTGGTTCAATATATTACAAGATTAGATGCTAAAGCAGATTTTTCATACTGGTTCAGATTTTTCATACTGGTTCAATATCGCAATTTTGGAAGATTATTATTAACGTTTTTTTTGTGCATTTTTCTATGGACTCTTCTGCTTGGTTGGCAAGTGCTGCTTGGTCCAAAATGCACCAGAATGCAGGAAATCACATCCACAATCCAAAATTTTCTGGGGGGGGGACCCCCAGACCCCCCGTCTAACAACCACCCACTCCCCGCCCGGGATGTTCCTTATTTTATTTTCTCATAGTTGGCAACCCTAGTTACACCAGGTAGCCTAGCTTAGTATAATTAACTGCTAGTGGGTTAGACCAGGTAGCCTATAGCTTCCGGCTCCCTATAGGCAGACAGACAGACAGACAGACAGATGAATGCTTACCTAAACTGCAGCAGGGCCCAGAAGATGCCGGTGTTCTGGCCGATGGTGCTGTCCGAGGAGTTAATGGTCAACAGGTTCCCCTGGGCAGTCCACAACACTGAAGAGAAGAGAAGAGAAGAGAAGAGAGAGAGTATATGACCTACTGTATACTTCTGTAATATGTTTGCAAGTTGACTTCTACTAAAGTTGTGGAGACATTTGATTGTGCATGTCAAACTCTGCAGCTCTCCGGGTTAGTGTGTGCTTCACCTCCCTGGTTGTCAGTGTTGTGCAACTTCATACTTTTCATCAACTAGTTCAAAGTTCAGTTCACATAGGTTCAAAGTGAACAGCTCACGTTCATAGTTCACCATTTCAATTTTGTTTCAAGTTCAGTTCATTTTTTAGGTGAGAATCGAGGATGAAAGACCCTGCAATCAAAAGTCACAACAAATTACTGTGTTGTGTCTTGCAATAAAATCAATTAGGCATACTACTAGATCTTAGATTCACACAAAACGAAAAAAAAAAAAGAAAAAGTTTTTGCATTATAAAGTAGCCTATGGACAAAGGACAAAAAAATGATTTTTGTTTTTGGTTTATTGGTCTATTGCCCAATACTGTTCCTCTAGAAATATATATCCTAAGAAATGTATCATTAAAAAACAAAAGAAATAATTTTAGTGTGACAGAAGGACATTTTTGTCAAACAGCTTGAGGTACTAACGTTTCAGATTAAAGGTGCTCTAAGCGATGCTGGGTAACGTCACTTCTGTTGACTTTCAAACAAAACAGAAAGCTAGCTCGCTACTTCCTCTCCATCCCTCCCGTGCAATTGAAACTCTCTTAAACGCGCATCTCATCTGTGATATGCTGGAAAAGTTTGTTATGTTTTTATGGGCTAGGTTTGCCAGGTTGTTTTTGTTGCCGCTTTTGGAGCCTGGGCTGTCCACAGAGATCGCGTTTTTTACAGACACAGACCAGTTCCACCTAGCCATTCCATTGAACCCCATTCAATTTGGCGCCACTTTGACATCAAATAACGTTAACAGCTGAAGCGTTTTAAGCCTTTATATGAACTTTTTCTATTTTCGGACTAATACAACATTGTGTGATTGGCGTCATAACGTCGTAACTGAAGCTGAGTAATAAACTTTTTTCCGAAATCAATGCTAACGTGATGGAATTTACGTAATGAACATGCGACAAGAGCGGGTTAAAGCGTTAAAGCGATGGATTGACAGTAGGCTATGAATGTGGCGAGTGTTGTTAATATGATATCACATTTATCTACGAACAACTAGGACATTTAAGAAAAGTAAATGTAGACGTGGTGGTAACAAAGTAAAGGGCTACATAACCAATCTCTTACACGAGTTACACGAGTCAGACTACTTGCCTATGTTACATCTACGTCCCCTGAGCCTGCGCAGAAAGCCTCGTCGACCAACAGGAAACGGTTGAAATTTGCTTCACCCGTCTCAACTGATGTCTGCGTGATGACTGTCCATATCTTTTACTGTCTATGGTTGCTAGTTTGTGTGTGCAATGCATCGTGGGTAAGGTACTGTAGTGAAATTGTGTAGTTTAGGGGTTGCACTCGTGAAATGTGGAAGTGAGACAACGATATGCTGTTGGAAAAGTACGAGCAGCAGACCATGTCACTCGTCAGGAGAAGAAAAATTCTGTGACGTTTAATTAGACCTCAACAGTGGTGCTCGCTTCACGTAATCTGAACTGAGTTCACGTTGTAGTTCTTAATTTGCAAATATGTTGCATTCAATTCAAAGTTCACAGAAAAATGAACGTGTTCAATGAACGCTGTGTGTTCACTAATTCACAGATGGGATAAATGCAGAGACCAAATTCCTTGAATATGCAAGTATACTTGGCCTATAAACCTGATTTACATTTACATTACATTACATTTACAGTTAAGAACAAAATTATTCATACCCCTGGCAAATATTGATTTAATGTTGATTTTCTCTTGACCAATATGTTTGTTCTGACTGAAAATGACACTGTCACATGCCAAAAGGTTGCAAGACAATGTGGGAAAAACATGGAATCAAACAAAGAAGTGTTTTCATCTTTTTAAACATTTCCATTACATTACATTTACATTTACTTGGACCAAACGGTTACCTGCTGCGGCGATGCCGACCAAAACCGATGCCGTGTAGAAACTCCAGGTCAGGGGATGGATAAACATGGCAATGTAGCCACTACAGAGGAGAGAGAGAGAGTGAGAGGGAGAGAGAGAGACATTGAATGCTAATATATTAACTCTAAAAAAAGTGCCTTCAGGTGGTTGTTCGGTCAGACCAGGTGTTTATTATATCAATACATTAAACCGTATACACACACCACCCCCCAACCAATCAATTATCTTGGAAAATGAAGTGTGTGTGTGTGTGTGTGTGTAGCTCACCTGTAGAGGAGACCACTGAAGAACATGGCCAGCTGTGGACCAATGACGGCCACCACTGAGGGAGCGATGAGGTTGGAGGCCGAGAACACGCCATAGATGATGGACATACTAAGCAAACAAACAAACAAACAAACAAACAAACAAACAAACTTTTAGTAAGTCACCTATTCATTCATTCATTCATTCATTCATTCATTCATTCATTCATTCCAGGTCGTTCCTATAATGGCGGCCGTATCCACCAACATTAAGCGTTTCATTATGAAGTCTGCTCATCCTGCTCATTAGTGACTCTGCAAAACTGAAGACTTTCAAATTAGAAACTTTAAAGTTCCTGTTTTTCTTTTCCTGCTGAGCAGGGGCGTAGCCAGGATTATTTTATAGGGGGGGCCAGCTGGGTCCAGACTTTTTATTGGGGTGGCACTTGGGAATCAAAACTACAATTTGAAAACTACTCAAAAGTTTTGAAGATTAGGATACCCTGTTTTAATAATGGCAATAAATTGTGTAAAGCCAACACTGATACACAGGTCCATTCACAGACAACCTGAACAGTTTGTTGTCCACTCCAACACATTTTCCATAAATAGGCCAATGCTATAAAAAGTACATTATGATAATGCACCTTACTTAATCAGTCATATTCAAATGATGTTAACTCAAAGAACAATAATAAATACTACAAATATGGTATGCAGATATTTAATCTTATACTGATGGCAAAACTATATTTCTTTCTGTTATCCACTCCAAGTACTTGGCTGTAAGTAACATGGCTCTGAATTAAGACATTAACCCTTAGAAACCTAGACTGTTTTAAGGGCTTTTTCACTACCTTTAGTTAGAAGCATTTATCCTGGTCATTGTAAGTGCCATACACAAACAAGAACAATGAGCCATGAACAAAGTGAAGGGAAAAAGGTGTTTCTTTGTCGAATAAATTGGGATGCAATGTGAGTCTTGAATTGGATGCCATGTAGGAATTTGCTAGGATCTCAAAACCGGATTATGAACATGCTATGCCATAGAGAAACACATTATAGCGTTGGATTATTAACATGCTTTGCCACCACAACAACACACAAAAACGTGGGGTAAGTAAGTCGAGCTATATGAAGTTATTATTTTGATGTCACTTAGTCTGTTTTATAACCCAGAAGGATGTACTTGGTATCAAATGATAGCTCTATGTCTCCTCTTTCACCTGACATGCGTGGCATATCTATCCGATCACGGGTTCGTGAGTAGGGCCTAATTCAAACGAGAGTAATGGCTGTGCAGCGTTGGTTTTTGTACATGATGTTATTTTTCAGTCACGTTGTCTGTTTTTATAGCCCAGAAGGATTGATATACTTGGTACCAATGGATAGCCCTGTGCCTCCTCTTTCTTCTGATATGCCATATCTATGCGATCACGGGTTCGCGAGTAGCCTAATTCAAACGAGAGTGTGGGTGCGCAGGTGAACTAAATATGATGCAATTTGATTTAATTTCATGATTTTTTGTATTTTCATACTCGATCGCACAGACAAGTGTTTAGTCTCGTTGGAAAGCCCCACTTCTGCTCTGTCACGCAGTTAAGGTTTCTTCTCGTTGCAATTACCGGAGCAATGTAGGCTAACAAAGAACTCAGGCAACGCAGCAGCCTGCTCTGCCTGACCAGCTATGGCAAGAACCACACTCAGTCAGCAAATTATGTTTTTATAAAGTAGCCTAGGCTAGACACTATTAGCCTACTTTTATTGGAGCCATCTGGAGATATGTGCCTAATATGCTTGCATTTCACCCGAATATTATCAAAATATTTTTGTAACAGCGTTACCGCGGGCATCCGCTTATTTTTGATCAGCCTCACACGTCAATGTCAGAGCCTACCTAACAAGAACAGCCCAACGCAGCTCACTTTGCTATGATTCGTGTCACATTTTAACATTTTATTAACATTAATGTTCCAAGTCATCATCAACTCACCTGTTGTCACTGAGGTTAAGTAAGTAGTAGTCTACTGTCAAGTGTTTTTAACAGATGACTGAATTGTCCCCTGCTGCTGCTGCACTAGGCCTACTCACGATTTGATTAGAACCGTAGGCTACACTTCCTTTCAAAGTACCGTTGAAAACGGCAGCAATCTTTTTTTTTTTACTTTTCAATGAACGGAGCTGGGGGGGCCAGCAGGGTGGCCAAGCTTTGACCAGTGGTGGCCGTGGCCCCCCCTGGCCACCACGTAGCTCCGCCCCTGCTGCTGAGGGCCATGGTAATTCTCAGGGAATGAGGTAGGGTGTTAGAACCCGTAACACCGTGAGGTAGGGTGTTAGAACCCGTAAAAGCGTGAGGTAGGGTGTTAGAACCCATAAAAGCGTGAGGTAGGGTGTTAGAACCCGTAACACCATAGGGTGTTAGAACCCGTAACACCATAGGGTGTTAGAACCCATAAAAGCGTGAGGTAGGGTGTTAGAACCCATAAAAGCGTGAGGTAGGGTGTTAGAACCCGTAAAAGCGTGAGGTAGGGTGTTAGAACCCGTAACACCATAGGGTGTTAGAACCCGTAACACCATGAGGTAGGGTGTTAGAACCCGTAAAAGCGTGAGGTAGGGTGTTAGAACCCGTAGCACCATGAGGTAGGGTGTTAGAACCCGTAGCACCATGAGGTTGGGTGTTAGAAACCGTAACAGCATGAGGTAGGGTGTTAGAACCTGATGTGGTACCTGGTGTATCCGCTGCCATGGAAGTCTGAGCTGTTGTAGCTCTTCAGAACGGTTTGCTGGGAAGACAAGAAGGAACCGCGTTTATGAAACCACACGGAACCACGTTTATGAAACCACACGGTATCAGGACAGATGACAAAAACATATTACCACGTTTATGAAACCACACGCTATCAGGACAGATGACAAAAACATATATCGGCCACTTTACCTGATTTTACACATAAACATGTTTAGGTGAAATATTTATGTGAATGCTAATTATATTTGTAAACTCGGTTTCAGAGAGGCGGAACTGTACTGTGCTGTGCTGTGCTGTGCTGTTGTCCTGTTCTCCGTCTTGTGGAAGCTGCGTAGTGTCAACCATGACGTAACCGGAGGATTGCCGGTTCGAACCCCGACCAGTAGGCACGGCTGAAGTGCCCTTGAGCAAGGCATCTAACCCCTCACTGCTCCCCGAGCGCCGCCGTTGTTGCAGGCAGCTCACTGCGCCGGGATTAGTGTGTGCTTTACCTCACTGTGTGCTGAGTGTGTTTCACTAATTCACGGATTGGGATAAATGCAGAGACCAAATTTCCCTCACGGGATCAAAATAGTATATATACTTATACTTCCAACAAGGAGGCCTACATCCAGAATGGAACAGGTTTATCAGGTATTCTCCAACCAGGAGAAATGCGCTGTACGACCAACTTACTTCCCACAAAACTGACCCATTTATTCGGTTTGGGGCAGGTGATCCGCCGCAATCGCTTTTGTTTCCTTATAATCTCGTTGCAACTTCTAGCATTTAGTATATTTTACTTTTTAATTGTTCGGTTTGACGTCACGTTACCTCGATGTTCCCGCATGTTTGAAAGGCGGTGAACATGAACATAAACCCGAAGCCGAGGACGATGATGTTGAGCAGCGACTTTCCTTCGGGGCTCATGTTGACGGGACGCTCTCGCCGTGTCACCACAACGTCTCACGGCCACCTATCAGCATAGATCAGAGGAAAGAGAAATTATATTTTACATCGCTACACTGACATGATCAAAGCCTAATAAAACTAATGGAAGCATGGGCGTTGGAGGCATTTTGAAAGTGGGTGGGACATTTCATGGGGGTATGGGGGTCCTCCCCCAGAATTTTATTTTTTTGGACAAGACGCAATTTCCTGAATTCTGGTACATTTTAACAGGTTATTTAGATACTTCTATATAAAAAATAAAGGTATTAATTCAATGACTAATTCGGAACCAGCTTTACTCATGGCAGAGCTAGTGAGCGGAGCTGAGTGGTGCGAATGTCCCGCTCCTCGCTCAGGTGGCTGTTCACTCGGCCGCTCCTCACTCAGGTGGCTGTCCACTCGGCCGCTCCTCGCTCAGGTGGCTGTCCACTCGGCCGCTCCTCGCTCAGGTGGCTGTTCACTCGGCCGCTCCTCGCTCAGGTGGCTGTTCACTCGGCCGCTCCTCCGCTCAAATTCACGTCAGACCGCCCCGCTCAATTTCGCTCCCCGCTCCACTTCAAAATCCTCCCGCTCCAGTGAAATTGCTCCACGCTCGCTCCAATTTACAAGAGGAAGAAATAATCTACAAGCCAAATTGTCACCTTAGAAAACTTAAATCCCAAAGAACTAAGAGCAAGGTCAATGTCACTCATAGAACATTTATTGTAAAAGATAATGCAACACCGGTAGTGCAACAACGAACAAGCTTGGCAACGTCAATACACATAAGCCTAAAACTAAAGGGATCAGTGGGATTAATTAATACAGGTTAAAGGAGACATATTATACCTCTTTTTAAACAAGTTAGAATAGGTCTATGGGCTATACAAAACATGTTCATAAAGTTTTTTGCACAAAATCAATCTCACATAAAGAGATCTCTGCAGCCTCTATTCTTGCCAGCTTCATTCCCTTTCAGAATGAGCCTTTTAAGGACTCTGTCACTTTTATGCAAATAAGATACTGCTGGCCACGCCCCACCTGTCAGATGTTTACGTTTGTTTTCTTCACGTGAAAACCTCCACTGCTTGGGTGAAAATGACAGAATACAGAGGCGCACTCTAGCCCAACATTTTCGACCCAGAGTCGGACCCAGATCAAGATGAAGAGGAGCCACCTGCAGAAACACCTTCACGAATGCTGCAAGCAGTTTCTAAATGGTTTGTTAACTTTTTAAATCAATGTATTTGCTATCTCTCCTACGTGCCAAATTAGTCTTGGATATTTTTGGATATTTTTGGATATTTTTCCCAGTGTTTATGAGAAGTGACAGGCTACCATTTTTATCAGCAAAAGCAGATGTTGGTCTTATTAATGTTCATAGGTCACTAATGGCCTTACACACCAACACATGCCCCAATTGTTGTTTTCTTTCTTTTTATGTATGGCTATTGTCTGCAAATTCAGCAGGTATCAAACATACACTCGTGACACATTTAAGACATTACAATATATTTATTACACAAAACAGAAATAAAACATAACATATGCAATATGACAATTGCACTTTGCACTTCTGACAGAACTGACAGATTATGTAACCTGCTAACTAATGCAATTTTTTTTTTTTTTTAGTCACAGATAGCTTGCCTACAGGAGCTTTGTCAGTTGGTGTTGGGGATTCCTTGGATGCAGAATAAGGGTCGTCATCCCGTCATGTGTGGTCCTGTGTGTTCGTCGGGAGTTTCCTGACAGCCAAGGACAATACGTGGGCTTCAAACTGCCTCCCCTGGATTGAAGCGAGACACATAGTTGGCGATCACCTCCTCCTTCTCTGGGTGCTCAAACTCTGAGGACAGGTCCGGAGGAATGCTTATTTTCAGGAGTTCCTCCATGTATGCTTCTGGGTCCACAAAGACCTCGCCCATGATGAAGCCCATCAAGTCTTCCACATACCCTGTGCAATATTTCACACTTCGTAACTATGTACATAGTTTGTAAAGTATTTCATTGTACATTTATTTATTGTTTTGTTCATTGTAAAACACCATAGTGCAATAGCATGCAAAATGAACAGATCTTTTATTGTTGATAAATAAAAAAAATATGTAACTTACGGAATGTTGTCTCGGTTTTGATGGGTTTCACCCTGCACTCTCCCTTCCTGTACTTTGGGAAATGCATCCTGTAGAGAGGGTACCCAGAGGATAAGGTGGCCTGGTCTCGTGCAGCATCCTCATTGTAATGCAGAGCAGCCAGGTAGAGTCTTGCGCAGTAAAGAGAAAACCAAACATGAAAATAATGGCATGCACATAATATGCACGTTTACTTTGAGCTAAAAACTGAGGCTACAAGGCTTACTGGCCACCTTCATTGTAGATAACATGACCATATCTAACTCCTCATCAGTAAGGCCAAAACGACTACAAATTGTGACAAACCCTTGCAGCTTAAATAAAATAGCGCTATAGGGGAAATGTGCAAACACTGGATAACGTTATAAAGTGAGGCTACAAGCTAACATTAGCTTATACTAAGGGCTTTTAGCTGTTGGTCGCCTCAATTGTGGATAACATGACAATATTTAATGGAGGTCTAGCGTCTAGACAACTTTTTAACAATCATTACTTTCAGATATTATTGACTGGGATTGTCAAATATGACTCGATCGGCTGTGTGCTGCATTTGCAATTTGGAATGGAGAAAATGCTCACTCCAAGCAGATGCAGGGCTAACGTTAGCCGTAATGTTTGCGTTAGCTTGTGGTAAATGACAAAACACGAACAACCTAACGTTAGTTAATGCGTAACTGCGATAGAAACACAAAAGTCATTATTTGAAAGTACTTACATGTCTCTCATCTTGTGACTTGCCACGGACAGTAGGTACAGATCCCTCTGTCAAACGAAGTTTGATGGCTAATCCCTCAGTGTACTGTCCTAGGTTTTCAAAGCAGTCTGCCTTGAAGTGGTTCGCACACACAAGATTTTTGCCGACTGTTGCTGGAACATGGCCATCGAAAATGAAATGGAGCCACTCGGTTCTTCTGTTCTCTTTGGCTGGGAGAAAGTGCAAGGATTTGTGTTGTTCTGTGCAGCCAACAACACAACACTTCATGTGTGACTTGCTCTTGCTTGTAGCCATTGCGCTTGGTGTCTGTGCTTGCTTGTTAAACCAGCAAACTAATGGCGGATCTTCCACTAATCGAGTGGGTGGGGCTATGTGGGGGTTGAGAGGTGAGGGGTGGTGCCAGGGTGGTTCTATGCAAATTCCCTTATTTTGACGTCAGTATAAGGGAGCCATTCAAATGGCTCATAGAAGCCTATGATTCCTGACACCAAGATCATTCAACTGACTCACAGAAAACGGATGGATGGCTTTTTTTCGCGCTTGGAGTGTTATTAGGAGCTGTAGAGACCCAAATGGAGGTACAAAAGGATGCAAAAAGTGAAATTTGCATAATATGTCCCCTTTAATACGCCATCTCTGAGTGGATATCCTCATCACAAATTGTCTATCCATACATTTTAAAATATTCTTGTCAGATCCTGCTCAAAAGCAAGCTGCACATATGAGTCGACTATGCAAATTGCACGCATCTTATGTGATCGCTAAAATGTGTTTTAAAGTAGAGGACAAATTTTAACACACATTCACAGTACACTTGGCATAGCTTTTAGTATTTTGTGCTGCTCGACAGTCCACTTTTATTAGGCTGCTATTCTTGAGTTTGGAGATGTAGGCTAGTGTTCTGCAACGATAGTTTTACTTCAGCCTTACTTGATATGAAGCATATTCAAATTGCTCACGTTTTTCTTTGCACTCTCATGTTTCCGCAAAATGTGTCTTCTTCCAAAATGAATCTTTACTCACTGGAACAGTGTCACCACATGGTTGTTCTTGCTCTACTTTGTTAGTATCTAGTTGTTTTTGTAGGAATAGTACGCTTGTAGGCCCTATGACTTTCAGTTTTCTTTCTAAAATATTTAGCGACTCCATCCCCAACGAACTTACTATGGCCGATATCTTTGAAATTTAACGGTCTTGGTTTCAAAAAACAAAATTCCGCTCCGCTCACTAGCTCTGGCTCATGGTAAAGTTAACCATGCAGTTGCAATATCTGTTAAATTAATTTATTTAATGCTTTGAATGCAGCCCCAGAGTGGCTATTGGGTAGCCTGGAAAATCCAGACCCTGGTAATCTAGAAAGATTAAGGGTCTGGCCACGAACAACGTAATGGCCCAACTCGAGGGGCGGTACCAAGCATGCATTTGAAAATATCACAGCACGCAATTGGATAACACTAGACCAATGTTTGAATGATTCCGGACTTTGACGCAATTGGATAACACTACGACCAATGCTTACTGACCTCCAACGTTGAAGCGCTGTCGTCATCAGTTTAGCTCGCCTCTGGCCCGCCTATATCAGATACGCCGCTTTGATTGGTTCCCCGGGATGCAAGGGGTAAAAGTAACGTGCATCATTGCTCATTGCCAGAGTGACAATTCCATTGTGCTCTTGCAAGAACACAGGATTCCCGGTGGGCCTAACTTTTTGTGCCAGTCTGAATGTCGTGAGCTTAAAGATATAGGCCTATTGTTTCTGAAGTTCATTTGCTGCGCCCTCGCGTTACTTCAGCAGCCTACATGTAGAACGGTCATTAGGCTACTCGCAGAAACCTCAAAGCGAACGTGAAATTTCGTTAAGTCAATTCTTTGCTATGTGATGACACACCATTTTACTGTAGGCCATCTCTATTCAGTTCACCATGCTTACATTTTCAAAATCAAAGACTGGTTTGTGTTCTTCCCAGGGCTTTTAACCAGAATGTTTTGCCAATTGGTTTATTCTGAACAGAAACAGTATTTTAATGTTTCCAGTTTTGGTTCCTTCCACCCTAAAATTGACGTTCCCGAACTGGTTAGAACAAAAAAATATTGTTCCTGACCCGGTTAATAACGTTCTGTGTCAGCTGTCGGACAAAATATGCTTTCAAATGGGCTATTAATAGTCACAATATAGTTATTTAGACTATCAGGAAACATAATAAAACACTAGGCCTCTGCTTTATAGAAGCTGCACCAGTGTCTTCCTATAGCCTGAATAAGTTCCTGGTCAAACAAAAAATGCTGTCATATATACAGTAGGCCTATATGTTTGGTCGCCGGTACTGAAATATTGGATTCTTAATTGGATACCTTCCCATTGTCTAAATGCCAAAATGAGGACGTTTTTCCAAATAAATTAAAGCTGCCTTAACGTTAATGCTAGTTTTTTCCAACAATGTATATCACGGCCTAGTAAAAGAGAAAACAGGTGAAATGAAATCATTGATATTTGGAGACTTAATAGGCCTTTTGATTGCCTGCTCGTGGCAAGCTCTGTCTGTCTGCACTCTCCATGCAGTCATTGAATGACAGGAGGTGACCCTCACCATTTTTAATTGAAGACACAAACTTTCTCAGGAACAAAAAAAGAACCGGTATTAATCGGTTACCAATAATTTAAAAAATAATTTCTGTTCCGGAAAATAAAAAAAGTTCTTTTTTGTTCCTAGCAAAATGGCAAAAGTTTCTCGTTTTCGTTCCATGAACCGGTTCAAAGCCTTGGTTCTTTCTGGATTTAAATGGCATTCCGAAGGTCAATGAGAAAGTCCATGTTCCAAGAGGTGTGTCTGGTGCTATTTTAAATAAATCAGCCTCTTTCATAAGGCCGCCTTGATTCGGAACTTGTGCCCTGTGTGTGTGTGACAGAAGCGGAATGGGAAAATGCGCGTAACAAACTGCGCGTAAAAGGGAAAAAAAGTTTACCGCGATTTACGCAAACAGATGCTGAAAACAGCACTGGTATTTCACACGGCAAAAGTGGGTGTTTAAAAAGTGGGTGGGACGCGGCGATAGACCAATCGGTTTCATTGTACAGGATATTCAGACATGAGAAGAGTCGACGTGAGAAGCTGTACACCAGTTAGCCTAGATAATTAAGCACAAACAGCTAAGGTCTTTCATTAGCGGTCTTGTGGCGACGTTTTGCGGACAGAGACAAGGGTTGGCTTTACAAATGTTTTTCCATGATATTGATGTCTACTAATCTTAACTGACCTTCAACGAGACGGATGCAATCAGCACCTCAACTTACCCAAGTGGTGTAGTTTAACGTTACTTTTCAAACCAGTTTTCGGGTTAAACAAAAGGTCCCATCATTATAACCTTTGCGAGCAGATCCCAGTCGCGTGCACACGTGGACTGTCATGAAAATCATGTGACTTGCCGACTGGCTGGTGAAGTTTTCCTGTGTGACCACTGGATGTAGGCTCCGGCAGAACATCAAACATGCTGTCGCTGGTGTTTTCCAATTTACGATTTATGGCTTCACCGCGGACGTCTGTCATGTGAGACGTCAGCTGACCGACACTGCAGACTCACATGTCACAGTGCACCATGGGAAAATGAGTTCCACAAGAGAATTTCGATGGGCTCTGGTCCCACATACTGAAAAATTGTTTTAAATCCCACTCACAAGATTAGGAACAACATTAAAACACATTGCACATTACTCAACACACATTACTCAACTTTATTGAGTGTCACTTCTAAATCACTCTGGATAAATAAGCTTCTGTGGGCTGAATCCTTTGCTACACTGACATTTAATAATTTAGCAGCCACTTTTATTACAGTGTGACTAGTCTGTACAGTGAGGTGGCCTAATGCTACTGCACTTGCCCCACTGTGGGCCTAATTCTACTGCACTTGCCCCACTGTTCCCCATTCAGTCACCATGCAGATCACATGTGCGTGCCACAGCAGGGCAACAGAAGCCATATGGAATGTCGCTGTTTACATAATGACAGACTTGCAGGCCATGCCAATACCAGGAGAACCCCCCCCCCTCTCTCACACACGCAAGCCGCAGCAGTAGGTGAAGTAGTTGAAGTGGTCAAGCTTGCATTAGGACCTGTGGCTGCCTTTGATCTCACATCTTCTTTAACAGCCTCTCTAGTTCCAAAACACACAAGAAGGCTCCTGCTGTTTCTGCCCAGTGCTGCATGATTGAACGCCCCCGCTGATTTGTTATTATTGTGGTTGTTAATACCGTAAATAGACCCATAGGTTGTTATTGTTGTGGTTGTTAATACCGTAAATAGAGTATTAAAGCTACACTTTAGAGAGGGCTCGGAGCTGTTTGGAAGTGTTCTGTTCTTTATGCTTCAGGTGTGTTGAGAAGCATCTTCCCCAACCGACCGCGTGGACACCAAGCCCCCAGGCCATAGACAGCCATTTCCTCATGACACTTCCCTTACAGAACAAACTATATGAATCTTGCAGTATGTTGGGACAAAATATTATAGCAATCTTATAGGAATACTATAAAGATATTACAGCAATCTTATAGGAATACTATAAACAGCAACCTTATAGGAATACTATAAAAATATTACAGCAAACTTATAGGAATACTATATAGATATAATCTTATAGGAATACTATAAAGCTATTATAGCAATCTTATAGTATTTTAGGACATAGAAGTACTATAAGATTGTACTATAGGAACGCTATAGCGGATAAGGATATTATTGAGGTATCACAACAAAAACTGCATTTTCACAGCAGTGCTCTGTTCCAGCAGCCCGTCCAACACAGGTTTATATTATGGTTATAGGATTTAGCAGACACTTTTGTCCAAAGTGACATATTCTCTGGCCAACCAAAGTCAGCCACTCCCATGGGGCCACGCCCCCTCCAACATTCCAAAACAATACTTCCGGGTCACATATTAGAAATATTTTCATTTGGGTAGTATTTTTAAAAAGTTAGTGGAGAATTTATTTTGTCAAATTTTCCACTGCTTTACTGATGTACATCAGACACTTTCCAGTTGTTACTTCAAGGTTTGGGTACTGGTAAAATAGTCCTTCCGCTGATGCCCAACCCCTCCTTTAGAGCCCGCCATTTTGTGAATGGAGCAGCTAGCTAGTTAGCTCGTTGTCTTGCCTTATTTGTACCTGCAGAATACTTCAGACAGCTGCTTACAGTAGACGGGTGTACTTCGCTATTTCATTATCACATTTTATACGTGGTAGCGAGGCTACGTAAACCTATTAATCCGATCATTTAGCCATCTTCGTCTAGCCTACTTTGTAAAGTTTGTAAACATGAGTTACAGTTATGGCAGACCGCCGCCCGCAATTGAGGGCATGACTTCACTGAAAGTGGATAACTTGACGTACCGTACCTCACCAGAGACTCTTCGCCGTGTCTTCGAGAAGTATGGGAGAGTCGGAGACGTCTACATCCCGAGAGACCCCTACAGCAAGGAGAGCAGAGGCTTCGCTTTTGTTCGGTTCCACGATAAACGGGACGCCGAGGATGCGATGGACGCCATGGATGGTGCCTTCCTAGACGGCCGCGAGCTGCGGGTTCAGATGGCCCGTTATGGAAGACCCCCAGACTCTCACTACGGACGTCGTGGAGGACCTCAAAGAAGGCACAGCGGACGGCGCAGTAGAAGGTAATGTTGTCATAGTTGTTGTTGTTTTGAACAGAAGATAGTGTGTAGCTACAGTGGTAACGTTAACGGTGTGACGTCCCTTTGCTAGCCGACCTTAGTGAAATGTGTACAGTGCTCGCTAGCTTGCTGCTGTCAGTTAGTCACTTATTCTTCACTTATAAATTTGCGTTAAGAGAAGCTAGAATGTTCCAGGTCAGTCAGAGCCGATAATGTTTAATTCAAATAAGCCTCTCGACTCGCCTGGGTTTTGTAAAGACCTTTGCAAGTCTGTCAAAGGACCAGGTACCCCAGTACACAACGTTGGCCTCTGAAGTTTAACACCTTCACACCCGTGGGGTGTACTACGAATCTCGATTAGTGGGTTAGCGAGGTATGTTGCGCTCAAAGCTAGGGTATGCTGTGACACGAAAGTGGATTTGTTTTAGTGTCGCTATATCACCATGGCATTTTATGCTGTCAACCAAACCTGGTCGGTTGGAGGTTAAGCTAAGTTATAGCTCAAATCGTGTAATCTACCGCCCACTGACCAATCAATTGTCTTAAAAACGAAGTTATCTCACGTGTAGGATTCTGTCATATATCTTACAGGTGGAGCTCCGCCTCTACTAACATTTTGGATCTCGAATGCGCTTTAATAGTGCTGTGCGTGCAAATATCCCACTATGGACGTGCATACCATACAACAACTGATGGCAATTGATTTATTTGTTATGTTATAGGTTAGACACAAAAAATTACTGCAGTGTAGACTACACTATCGCTCATAAATGCGGAAGTAATTGTTTTTAAATAGAGGCGGTCTTGCGCGTCTCCATTTAAGACGTCATCCCAACACCGAGAACGCGCACAGATCTGAGCTGAAAGCCTAGTTTGACAAATATATCACATAACTGCAATCGTAGTAACGCATACCCCTGAGTGAAGGCTTTGTCAAGCCTCGATATGTCTACATAGCCTAAATATGTCTAACGTGCTTCGTAGTATACCCCACTGGTGCGGTAGCAACTACCCCTACTGTAACTTATTCCGGATTTCACATGGCGGAATTGTGATTTTGAGACGTAGTTTTTCTCTGTATGAAGCTTTGACTACTTAAAATGTTTGAAATTGGTTTAACCATCTCCCTCAAGAAGAACTGCCTACCAGCAACATCATTTGTATGTTTGTGTATGGACAAGGACAGTGTTATGAGGTAAATAAGAGTCTTTCTATTAATAGTATTAATATTAGTGAACATTGTGCATTTAAAGTGTTTGAGATGGAGGGGGGGTATTTACAAAAACACCATTTGAGTCCCTCTGCATGGGAAAGACCATCAGTAGACTGTTGATGGTGAGGGACAGGATGGGGCCAGGAGGGTTAGTGGTGTGTTAACTTGGTGGTTCTTAAACTGGGGGTCGCCAAAAATATTGGAGGGGTCGCAAAATGATTTGTCTGGATTAAAGACATTTTTCGAAAGATTTTTAGTCAAACGCTGCCATTGACATAATGCCTTTGGTGGTGACAGTCTACCTATGAGAGAAGGCATTTTCTGCCTCGGCTTCCAATGCCCATCTTGCAACATTTCAAAACCAAATTCCGCCGGTTAGAGAGAAGGGTGTCGCGAGACCTGGCCCATGTTTTTTGGGGGGTCACTAAACAAAAAGTTTAAGAACCACTGAGTTAACTCACGGTAAGTGGTTAAATAACCAACTAAAAGATGGTTCGTCACAGTGTTTAGAATATAATTTAGCCTAGTTGGTTTTGTAGGGTTTGTGCATTTTTGGTCACTATAGTGCAGGTGTGGAAATGGGGGGGGGTAGCTAAATGGTCAAATTCAGTCACTCAGCAGTTTTCCTTTATGTCTGCCATCTTTCATACATATTTTACCAGCATTGGGCTGCTGCTGTTACTTTACTTACTGATGTCACTTCCTGTTTCGTTGGTAGCCCGAGGCGGCGGAGACGTAGCCGGTCCAGAAGCAGAAGCCGGTCTCGCTCCCGCAGCCGGTCCCGATACAGCCGCTCGCGCTCCAGATCCCGGTCCCGGTCTTACTCGCGCTCCCGCTCCAAGTCCCGCTCGCCACGCAGAAGCAAGACCAAGTCCCCCTCGCGCTCCAGGTCCAGGTCCAGGAACCGGTCTCCAGTGTCCAACAAAGGGTCCAGGTCCAGGTCCCGGTCTCGGTCTAGAACTCCTCCGGAGTCGCCGGGAGAGAATGGGACCGCATCACCGTGAAGCGACGCCACGCTGAACGTGAGTACAGCCAAGGGTCTGGAGGCCATGCGGACTCTTGAAACCATGTGCCCTGATTTAGTTGGAAAAGATTAGAGAATTAAAGTTTAAAATCTGCACTTCTTTACATAATGGGATTGGGCGAGGGAGGTGTGTTTTTCTAGCCCTCTGACCACCCTGGGACATTTTGCCTGTAAAAGGCTCAAGTCTAGAGGTTAACCATTAGCTCTTCCCTAACTGTGGACACACATAGGACTATTTGGCCTGTAAAAGGCTCAAGTCTAGAGGTTAACCATTAGCTCTTCCCTAACTATGGACACAAATAGGACCATTTGGCCTCCCAACTCTTTTCCCGCTTTCTGAAATTCAAACATACGGAATAGTATCGCCCAAACCAAAGCCAATTAAGCTCCGTGTTTTTTATTTTATTGATACTGTTGTGTCCACTGTACCACGACGTATAAACAGCATTAGCCTATCCCATCGTAGCCTTATTTTCTGTGAGTGTGCGGATTAATTCAGCAGAAGCTGCTGGTGTGTGAATGTCATTGACATGTGGACTTCTCTCCTCCAAGCTGGTGTCTGTCTGTTCGTGAGTGAGAGGAGAGGAGTGGAGTGGAGAGGAGAGGAGAGTTGGGGAAGGAGTGATGGAGTGATGGAGAGGAGGTGTAAGGGGCAGGTAGAGGGGAGGCTGAGGCACCCCTGCACGAGCACGAGCTTCCGGCTGCTGTTTGGGGGTTACCACGGCGACGCAGCAGCAGCTTGGTCTCGCTCTGGTTGGGGGGCGTGGCGCAGAAGATGGGCGCCTGACGGGCCGGCCCTCTGATTGGGCGATGCCTGCAGGTGAACGGGCGTGGCGTGACGGTGACGTGGTGTGTGAGAAAAAAAGAGGGGATTGATCAAATGGTAACAAAGGTTTGTGTATTCTGATACCCCTCCATCCAACATGGTATTGCTCAGTTCTAATACCCCCCCAACCCCACACACACACCAAGGTGAGTTGGCAGACTGCTTGACACCCTCAGCTCAACAGCTGAGCAGTTTGAAAGGCGGAACTATCTACGTATGGCCGGAGATAGAATCGTGACAAATCAGGAAATGAGATGTAGTCTGGGAGACAGGGGACATGCCCGCAGTGAACAATCTGAAGGTTTGTCTTGAATTTCCCCTCGGGGACCAATAAAGTATCTATCTATCTATCTCTTGTCAGAGCAAGCTTGGTCTCTAGCAAGCCTGAAGGTACACTCACTTCACCCCAGGTACCGAAAGGTGGCCTGATCAGCAATCAGCATCAGTAATGCTCTAAAACGTTAAGTGTAAACTAATCCAAAAGCTGCTAATTTCATTGGTTGAAAAGTCAGCTACAGGTGCTCTCTAAAGACGTGATGGTAAGACCTTTACACCAAACATGAGACTCCATTAAAAGGCCGCTTCTCTAGCAGAGAGCGACCGCAACTCAAACCAAACATGAGACTCCATTAAAAGGCCGCTTCTCTAGCAGAGAGCGACCGCAACTCACACCAAACATGAGACTTTATTAAAAGAGCGCTTCTCTACCAGAGAGCGGCCGCAACTTTTAATGTGGAGGGTGCTGATTAGACATTAGTGTAAGATCCCCATTTATAGACACAAGCGACCTTGGGTTTGAGAAAGGCGCTATATAAAATAAACATAGTAGTAGTAGTAGTAGTAGTAGTAGTAGTAGTAGTAGTAGTAGTAGTAGTAGTAGTAGTAGTAGTAGTAGTAGTAGTAGTAGTAGTAGTAGTAGTAGTAGTAGTAGTAGTAGTAGTAGTAGTAGTAGTAGTAGTAGTAGTAGTTACATCTGTAAGTCAGCAGCGATCTGTAGACGGTCACAGTTCAACACTAAGCAATGCATTCTGGGTATGTCCTCATCACAAACAGGAAGTAACTGCTCCATACAGTTCCCCTGGACTCATTAGTGTGGGGGGTTCCAGACTGATCGGTGTTCTCAGTTGTGTTTCCATGACAACAGATCTCCCCCCCCCCCTCACTGGTCTTAAGAGCCTCACTTGGTCTCCTCTCCCCACAGATGTCTTCAGTGGGGACCCCAACGCCAGCTTCACTGAGGATCTGACCCTGGCCTCCGCAGCCTTTGGAAGAGAAGCCGTCGCCCGTTCGCAGTCATGACTGGACTAAAAGGTTACTATTGTCTTCAACTCAAAGTCTCCTTTTTTGTTTAAAAAAAAAAAGAGTGAAAAAAAACAACAACAAAATGTCTGTTTGCTTTGTGTTTTTGTTTTCCATTTTGCGTTCTGTTCTGTTTGCTTTCTCACAGCTTGGCAGGATGTTTTTATGTTTTGAGAACTTAAGAGAAACTTCCGTGTGAATGTTGCCATTCGTTCAGTAGGATGAGCTTGTGGTACTTTTAAGGTAAAAATATATTCTACAGAAAAGAAACTTTATAACTTTACCGGCCCTTTTTCTGAGCCTTTAATGACATTTATTAATATGTTCCACTGCTGGAGTATGCTATCGAAAAGTTTGGCCTGAGACTGATCTTTAAACATGGAACCTAATTCTCTCTCAAGGATTTCTGAGTTGATTTTTTTCTTCCTTTCTAAAGTTGTTTTGTGTCCCTGTTGGCCGTAATACTGTGGTCTCTAACCCTCCCTTGTGTGTCTGTTTGTGCACTAGGCGTGGGTGAGTAGCAGTTGGTTTGAGTGCTGGTTAGCTGTTAAAGATGGCGTGTTGCCGTTGCTGTGCAGAGAAAGTGCTTGGCTGGTTTCCAGTTTTCTCCAGATATCGCCAGTGGTAACCGTCGCCCTGGTGACTGACCACTGAGTGAAAGTGGGTGCCCGCAAGTGGCCCAATGTTCTCTTTTTGGTAATGCATCACAAATGTGTGATATGCCATCACACTTGGTTATTATTTCAAAATGATTATTCTTAACGGAAACTGGTGCCATCCTGGCCTGCGAGCAGCGCAGAAATGCCCGTCTGCACTGTGTGCTCCAGAAGTGCTTCTGTAAATCAATCCATCATCTGTTTTCATGAAATTAATAAAAAAAAAAGCAAATTGGTTTGTGTGTGTCAACTCACTTAATGATAATTTAATGATGATAATAATAATAAAAAAACTGTTCATTGTTTTCTTGCTTGATTAAACACACTCATTTGCCTCAGTTCTGGGCTGTTTCTATTCAGGGCTTTTTGCCAAAGTACAGTACAGGTCAAAAGTTTGGACACACCTTATGATTTCAATATGTTTTGTTTATTTTCATGACTATTTACATTATAGATTCTCACCTTTATGATGCATGCTAAGTTATTTGGCCCACAGATGAATATTTGTCAAGTTATGGCTTGCTGAATATGGTATTAAAATACAAAAAAAAATAGCAACTTTAAAGAAACTAGAATATAAGACATGTTTTCAGTTATTTTTCACACGTTTTTGTTAAGTACATAATTCCACGTGTTCATTAATAGTTTTGATGTAAATAGTCATGAAAATAAAGGAAACGCATTGAATGAGAAGGTGTGTCCAAACTTTTGGCCTGTACTGTATGTGGTTTAGTGATTAACCTCTGGGTAAGTTCAATTTAAGTATTCTTTTGAAGATCTGCAGCTACCAGGTTTCATTTAACCATACACTTAGATTACCTGCATGTGTTGAATCAACAAGAGTTTGTACAGTGTTGTCCTAAATATATATATATATATATATATATTATTTTTTTTTTGTTTAAAAAAAAAGTGCTTTACACTAAACACCATTCCTGTGATGGAAAAAATACACACATTGCCGTCTCCCTCTGTTTGCATTGTATTGAGTTACATTCAGGAAGATGCCACATTTTCAACAAAAATAATATTTCCATTATATTTCGTTACATTCACACAGAAGGCGCTTTCTCACTCGGGCCCAGTTATAGAGTCTCTGACATCACGAAGCTGCCCTCCACTTAGTGATGAATGATGACATCACAGGTGCCCCCTATTGGGTCTTTTCTTGGGCAGTTATGACATCACGGTGGTGTCCCCTGCCGTCAAAGGGATGATGTCATCACGCTGGAGCTCCCTTGCATGTGCGTGCATCGTGTGAAGTCCCAGCATGCATTGCTTTAAGCCAGCGCTGTGTGCCACTACCGGAAGACGCAAACACGCCCTCTGCGGCCTCCCCGGCTGTCTGAGGTCGCGGCACACAGCGATGACGTCACTTCCTCGTCCTCTCCGGCTGCTCTGTCTCTCGGGCGGCGATGACGTCACTTCCTCGGCTGCTCTGTCTCTCGGGCGGCGATGACGTCACTTCCTCGGCGGCTCTGTCTCCCGGGCGGCGATGACGTCACTTCCTCGGCGGCTCTGTCTCCCGGGTGGCGATGACGTCACTTCCTCGGCTGCTCTGTCTCTCGGGCGGCGATGACGTCACTTCCTCGGCTGCTCTGTCTCTCGGGCGGCGATGACGTCACTTCCTCGGCGGCTCTGTCTCCCGGGCGGTGATGACCATCATCTGGACGTTGTGGCTGCCGGGTAGAGCGGACCGGGCGATCTGGCTGCCCTGAGCACCAAACGTGTCCAGCGGGACGAATCTGCAGCTCAGCCTCCACTTGTGCAGCAGGGCCTCGATGGACCAGTCCCCACTGCAGAGCCAGAGGGACACTTCAGCTTTATGGATATGTTACATTTACATTTATGTTTATATTTACTGAGCATTTACATTTAAATGTATTTATGCATTACAGCATATCAACACCCAGCAACACTTCATTGCATTCACATCCTCATCTGTTGGCATTTTAAGTTTTGCCCATGTCCCCCTTATTTCACTTCATATGATCTATAAATCATCAGTTCCCCATGTCCCCCTTATCTCACCTCCTCTCCTGATACGTGGTCCAGAACTGGGCCTCCGGGTTCTTCCTCAGGAGGAAGGAGACGGTCACGAGGACGTTCTCAAAGTCTGCGGAGGGCAACATCAGATTATAGAGTGGCACATCAGATTATAGAGTGACACATCGGGCAGCATATGAGCGCTATATAGTGCCTTCAGATTATAGAGTGGCACATCAGGCAGCATATGAGCGCTATATAGTGCCTTCAGATTATAGAGTGGCACATCAGATTATAGAGTGGCACATCAGGCAGCATATGAGTGCTATATAGTGCCTTCAGATTATAGAGTGGCACATCAGATTATAGAGTGGCACATCAGGCAGCATATGAGCGCTATATAGTGCCTTCAGATTATAGAGTGGCACATCAGATTATAGAGTGGCACATCAGACTATAGCGCTATATAGTGCCTTCAGATTATAGAGTGGCACATCAGATTATAGAGTGGCACATCAGACTATAGCGCTATATAGTGGCATTAGATTACAGTGGCACATCGGGCAGTGTATAAGTGCTATATAATGCCATCAGATCACAGAGTGACACATCATGTAGCGTATGCTGTGCAGAGAAAGTGCTTGGCTGGTTTCCAGTTTTCTCCAGATATCGCCAGTGGTAACCGTCGCCCTGGTGACTGACCACTGAGTGAAAGTGGGTGCCCGCAAGTGGCCCAATGTTCTCTTTTTGGTAATGCATCACAAATGTGTGATATGCCATCACACTTGGTTATTATTTCAAAATGATTATTCTTAACGGAAACTGGTGCCATCCTGGCCTGCGAGCAGCGCAGAAATGCCCGTCTGCACTGTGTGCTCCAGAAGTGCTTCTGTAAATCAATCCATCATCTGTTTTCATGAAATTAATTAAAAAAAAAAGCAAATTGGTTTGTGTGTGTCAACTCACTTAATGATAATTTAATGATGATGATAATAATAATAAAAAAACTGTTCATTGTTTTCTTGCTTGATTAAACACACTCATTTGCCTCAGTTCTGGGCTGTTTCTATTCAGGGCTTTTTGCCAAAGTACAGTACAGGTCAAAAGTTTGGACACACCTTCTGATTTCAATGTGTTTTGTTTATTTTCATGACTATTTACATTATAGATTCTCACTGAAGGCATCACAACTATGAATGAATGCAAAGTTATTTGGCCCACAGATGAATATTTGTCAAGTTATGGCTTGGTATGCGCGCTATATAGTGGCACATCAGATTATAGAGTGGCACATCAGATTATAGAGTGACACAGCGGGCAGCGTATGCGCGCTATGCAGCGCCATTAGTCCCTGGGGCAGCTGCTACTCTGTGTGGATGGTTACCATAGCCACCCCCCCCCCCCCCATACACACACACACACACAGTATCAGGCCCTAACAAAGCAGTAAATGGCAGCCAAATTAGTCCCAAAGCCATTATTAAGATAAGCCAGTATTAAATACATATGATGCTGAGACAGTGTGAACAAAGGCGGTATGAATGTCATACACCTGTAGCTATGTGGAAACGAATATGATTATAAGCACATGGCTCTTGGCTTGTCATTCACCTGTAGCTATGTAGAGACGATTATGATTATAAACACATGGCTCTTGGCTTGGACATGCACTCAATTAAATGATGGGTAAGGATTCACCACCCCCAAATAAATGTGCGTCACTATCAAAACTATCAGTTATCACTTTAGTTCAAGGATCAGCCCAGAGATGAGGTGGTGTAGTAAAAACCTGCTGATTTGAACAGTATACTAAACTCTGCTGATTTGAACAGTATATTAAACAGTATACTAAACTCTGTTGAAACCTGCTGATTTGAACAGTATACTAAACTCTGTTGAAACCTGCTTGCTGATTTGAACAGTATACTAAACAGTATACTAAACTCTGTTGAAACCTGCTGATTTGAACAGTATACTACACTCTGTTGAACAGAGGCGGTATGAATGAGGTGGGTGCTGTACTAAAAACCTGCTGATTTGAACAGTATACTAAAAACCTGCTGATTTGAACAGTATACTAAACTCTGCTGATTTGAACAGTATACTAAAAACCTGCTGATTTGAACAGTATACTAAAAACCTGCTGATTTGAACAGTATACTAAACTCTGCTGATTTGAACAGTATACTAAACTCTGCTGATTTGAACAGTATACTAAACTCTGTTGAAAGGCAAGATATCATCCGTATCCAAGCAGTTAGTCTCACTATGTTTACAAACAGTTCTGAGAACTTATCTAGTCTAATATCACAGATATTAATGTGGAATTGCCATGGACTAAACATAGAGAGTTGGATCTACATGTATATCTCATTTTTACTAAGGGCTGTGATTCAGACATTCTAACGGTATGCGAGTCAGATGACAGGCCCTGAATGCCTAAATGCCTTAGTCTTTAGGCTCCTCCTCCTGTCTAAATGCCTTAGTCTTTAGGCTCCTCCTCCTGTCTAAATGCCTTAGTCTTTAGGCTCCTCCTCCTGTCTCTCGCTGGGTGGACGTTGTGTGTGTAGCCACCAGGATTGTCCTGGGCTGGGGGTATATGATATCCCCTGACCCCCAGATTGTTGTTGATAAGGATTTGAACACACAAATTGTACAGGCCTTGATTTTGGGACCCATTGTTGATATAGACAAGGTTTGAACAAAATTTGGGATAGTGCAGCAACAACTTTATTTGACAGAGAATGACCCATGTAGGAATCACTGTTCATGTTTTTTACAGCCATTGTATGACACACACACACTCACACGCACACACTCACACACAGACACGCACACACTCACACTCACGCACACGCACACGCACACACTCACACTCACGCACACGCACACGCACACACAGACACACACACACACACACACACACACACTCACACTCACACTCACACTCACACTCACACTCACACTCACACTCACCTTCCGGTTCATAGAAGACATCCGATCCGAGGATGACGTGCAGTGGAGGGAGTGCGATGAGGTCGGGCGACACCTCGCCCCAGGTCAGGCCTACCACGCTCACCCCCCGCAGACCGTTCGCCTCGCAGGAGCGCCGGCAGTTGTCAAGGCAACGGGGGAGCTCGGCGCTGTCCGAGAGGATCACGGCGGCACCACACCTGGCAGCGACGACCCCAGGCAGGCTCACTCCCGCACCGAGCTGTAGCACGCCGCATGACGTCACGGTTAGACAGGAAGTGCTCACACATGACATCATGACATGACCCAACATCCAATCCATCCTCTTTATCATTCACTAGAGCTGTTGCTCCTCTGCAGACTATTATTAGTGACTATGTAGGTAAGGAAGTAAACATGTATTTATAAAGCCCATTTTCTAGCACTATTATTAGTGACTATGTAGGTAAGGAAGTAAACATGTATTTATAAAGCCCATTTTCTAGCACTATTATTAGTGACCATGTAGGTAAGGAAGTAAACATGTATTTATAAAGCCCATTTTCTAGCACTATTATTAGTGACTATGTAGGTAAGGAAGTAAACATGTATTTATAAAGCCCATTTTCTAGCACTATTATTAGTGACTATGTAGGTAAGGAAGTAAACATGTATTTATAAAGCCCATTTTCTAGCACTCAAGGCCTCTCAAAATGTGACTCATGACTTGATCTGACCCGACAAACCAGCTGTAGCACGGCCACTCCCACTCTGAGCTGATCTGCAAACACTGACCATTGAAATAGACTATGGGCTATATTTTGGGTCACCAGCGCATGGCGTAAAGTTCGTTATTCACCGGCGCGAAGTTGAATTCGTTATTTTGCACGTTTATTTTTTAAGCATTGCGCCCAGGGGTGTGGCAATTAACAACCTAGGGAGGGACCTGGCGCATTGTCTAAAAATCGCTATCATACACCACCTAAACCTGGTCAGAAGTCAATGGCGAGTTGTTCATATGCTATTTTAAGAGCGCATGTCAACAGTCATATTGGCAGGTGCACGCACCATCCTTCTATCATTCATGAACGCACACCAGCGCATGTCCATGCAAAGCATTACAAATTGCACGATTACAATGGGAAACATAATTAGAATAAAGATATTACGAAATACTGTACATCTCATGATGAGTAGTTATTCACCATCATTTGCCAATTGGTAATGACGGTTAAAAGTGATTAGGGGAGAGGCGAGAGACACGTATGGAGCACAGCTGAAGACGCACTGTCACGAGATATAAGCAACTCCTCTGCAGGATAAATGTTGTTTTATTCAGTCATTTGAGCAACATTAGGGTAAGTGTTTTTCCAGCCTATGTTTTCGATGTTATGTTTAACCCATTGTCAGTCAATAGTGAAAGTAACTGCATATAACTGTCTTGTCGTTGACTGACTCCTTGGTGAAGTTAGTTTCACTTTGCCAATGAGTTCAAATAATAGACGAGTGCAAATGCGTGAAGGCTATGCTAGGTTTTAGTAAAGCATGGTTTAAGAATGACTATTCCATACGGTCTCGCAAGCAGCCTCCTTCAAATGCGCCGTTGAATGCCAAAATACCGATGCATTTATTTGACATATCGCGCATTGCGCCGTTAAAGGGAATGACAGATGTCATTCTCATTGGTTTAAAATGATGTTACGCCCCAAACACACCCATATGACTGATTAAAAGACCTAGGAACACCTTGTTACGCCATGCGCTCCACTTTTGAGAACGAAACCCCTCCCAATGTGAACTGGACATCCTACTAAATTTGAATAGACTTTTGACGAGTGACGATGCACTTTAGAATGTCATGATAGGGCCCTGTGTGCACAAACACTGACCAGTGAAATAGACTACGTGCACAAACACTGACCAGTGAAATAGACTACATGCCCAAAAGGCTCTCTGTGCGCTGGCTTGTTTCCAGTGGAGCCAGGTGAGTTTGAACCTGCCGCTATGTTAATGTTATTGTGTCTACTACACAGACCAGGTGCGTTTGAACCTTCCGCTATTGTTAATGTAATAGTGTCTACTACACAGACCAGGTGAGTTTGAACCTGCCGCTAAATGTAATAGTGTCTACTACACAGACCAGGTGAGTTTGAACCTGCCGCTATTGTTAATGTAATAGTGTCTACTACACAGACCAGGTGTGTTTGAACCTGCCGCTATTGTTAATGTAAGTGTCTACTACACAGACCAGGTGTGTTTGAACCTGCCGCTATTGTTAATGTAATAGTGTCTCACACGGACCCGGTTGGGTGTTGCACTAGAGAATCAGCATGTTACGATAAAGAAGGATTTATGTGTGTGTTACAATTGTTATTATTGGGCAAACAGGATATTCAGTATCGGAGTGAAGATGTTAGGAGCAGAATATAACAGAAGATGCCGATACAACACAGATAACACTCCACCGGAAATACTGGAGTGTACAGGAAGAGCCTTTAGAGCACCTAGTCAGAGACCGTCTCTTATTGGACATTCTCTGACCTAGTCTTGCCTGCAGTTATGGCAAGAGTGTGAGGTTTGAGCTCCCCTGCCAGTCAAATCACAACAGGCCCGACTCTATGCTCCTGAAGCAATGTGATGATTGGCTAAATCACAACAGGCCCGACTCTATGCTCCTGAAGCAATGTGATTGGCTAAATCACAACAGGCCCGACTCTGTGCTCCTGAACCAATGTGATGATTGGCTAAATCACAACAGGCCCGACTCTGTGCTCCTGAACCAATGTGATGATTGGCAAAATCACAACAGGCCCGACTCTATGCTCCTGAACCAATGTGATGATTGGCTAAATTATTTCATGGCTCTAACCGAGCCACTGTGCTTCCCTCCCACAAACAGAACCAAATGTGTGTAAACATCAAGTTCTGGAGCGCACACACAGACCAGAGTTCTGGAGCGCACACACAGACCAGAGTTCTGGAGCGCACACACAGACCAGATAGCTAGATGATGAGGAGCAAAATGGCAGAATTTGATTAGAAGTGTAACGGGATTAGAGAGTGAAAATGCTCTGCTTGCCCATCTCCAGAAGATCTATTGCTGACCCTGCGGCCATTTTGGCCGACCCATTGGGCCGAGAGGTCGGGTCACATGAGGTCAGCGGCGTCTGGCGCTGAGCTGCTCTGCTGATGCTGAAGGGGCAGCCGTGGCCCACTGGTGTGTGTGTGTGTGTGTGTGTGTGTGTGTGCAGCCGTGGCCTACTGGTGTGTGTGTGTGTGCAGCCGTGGCCTACTGGTGTGTGTGTGTGCAGCCGTGGCCTACTGGTCTGTGTGTGTGTGTGTGTGTGTGTGCAACCGTGGCCTACTGGTTAGCGCTTCCGACTTGTAACAGGAGGGTTGCCGTGGCCTACTGGTTAGCGCTTCCGACTTGTAACGGGAGGGTTGCCGTGGCCTACTGGTTAGCGCTTCAGACTTGTAACAGGAGGGTTGCCGTGGCATACTGGTTAGCGCTTCCGACTTGTAACTACTGGTTAGCTCTTCCGACTTGTAACAGGAGGGTTGCCGTGGCCTACTGGTTAGCGCTTCCGACTTGTAACAGGAGGGTTGCCGTGGCCTACTGGTTAGCGCTTCGGACTTGTAACAGGAGGGTTGCCGTGGCCTACTGGTTAGCGCTTCCAACTTGTAACAGGAGGGTTGCCGTGGCCTAGTGGTTAGCGCTTCCGACTTGTAACAGGAGGGTTGCCGTGGCCTACTGGTTAGCGCTTCCAACTTGTAACAGGAGGGTTGCCGTGGCCTAGTGGTTAGCGCTTCCGACTTGTAACAGGAGGGTTGCCGTGGCCTACTGGTTAGCGCTTCCGACTTGTAACAGGAGGGTTGCCGGTTCAAACCCCGACCAGTAGGCACGGCTGAAATGCCCTTGAGCAAGGCACCTAACCCCTCACTGCTCCCCGAGCGCCGGGATTAGTGTGTGCTTCACCTCACTGTGTGTTCACTGTGTGCTGAGTGTGTTTCACTAATTCACGGATTGGGATAAATGCAGAGACCAAATTTCCCTCACGGGATCAAAAAGAGTATATATACTTATACTTAGAGATGACAAGGAGTCTCACCTCAAGGACAGTCTTGTGCTGGATCTCCTCCTGCTGGGTCCAGACGTACTGGGCCAGAACGACGGCACACGGCCAGACGTACATGCCATACTGAGGGTCCAGTACCTGCCACACCGGAACACACCAGCAATGTTGCATTTCAGTGAGAAAAAGTTGCAATGTGTCGCTGGCCTAGCTACATCCATTTGAATAGTCCATGTATTACAAAGAAGGGAATGGTAAATAGGGTAGAATTGTCACTGTTTATTATCTAATAATGGAAGATTATAATTAGGAAAATAAAAACCTCTGGGATTGATACAGTGAGGGAGTGCAGTGTGCCTTTGTTTTCTTCGAAAGTGAATTCTTTGAGGGCGAGGTCAGGATTCTCGGGCGAACTCATAATCTCTTGAGACAAAGAACGTCAGCAGTGACCTTTACTTCAACGCAGATTGGATGTTGTAAAAATGCGATTATTCCCTACATAACACAACAATGTATTCTCTCTTCTATCTGACAAGGCGCATTTCATCCGACCCATGTGGAACACCTCAACACCAGCGTCTCTTTCGCGCCGACTAACCTTAGCGCCAGTGGGCGTTTCTAGAACGTTTGAGCTTGACAGTGGCGGGAATGTACGCGTGTCGTCCAATCACTTTTTCACAGTCGAGGAAGCGACGTTGGATTTGGCCAATGAATTTCGCGGGGCCCAACCGAGGGTGGTTACAAACCCAGCAATGGTAGTGTCATGTTAGGTTGTGCTACATTTACCACAAGCCAGTTACGCAAAACACTTCGAAAAGTACGCCTGCACATTGTTTGTTCGAATAAAATTGGCGACAATTTACCGTTACTTCCACGGTTTAGAAAGAATCGTGTTGTGGACGGGACAACACGAAATTACTTCACATGTGTTTACGAGTCAATTGGCAATCCTATCATACCTAGCTACCAAACTTCAGAGGCTGAACTGACAATTCGCACCTAGGTTAGCGTTGGTAGCTAGCCAACCAGCTAGCAGACAAGTAGCCTACTGAATTCACATTCCGCTGTGAGAGGCTAGCTATTAAGCTAGCATTAGCTAACACACGTCTAGGGAGGGAAACCAACTGTAAAACGACATTTCCACGAAGGAATGAACCACAAAAGTAAGAAGAGAATCAAAGAGGCGAAGCGGAGTGCCAGACCCGAGCTGAAGGACTCCACAGATTGGATAAAACATGACTACTACGAGACTTTTGACGTCTCGCACCGGACAGTGAAGGTAACGGCTACTATCAATCTGTGTCGCAAGCTAACCTGCTTTCTTGCTATCTAATAACAACCAACGATTAAATCTTCGCCATACTCCTTATATATCCATTGATTCCCATGCTACCAAGCACTAGCATGTAGAATTTCACAACGGTATTTGAAATGACATCCTGACATAGCATGCCGCTTGGCTTGCAGTAGAAGTGACAGGCGAGAGGACCTGTAACGTGTGTGTGTGTGTGTGTCCAGTTAGCGGCTACGTGACTGATCTCCTAGGTACTGATGGAGGCGCCACACGCCACCAGAGCACCGCAGACAGAGAAGCTAGTTAACAAAACTCACTTCCTCTGCTCTCTGTTTGGGCCCAAACGCTTCATTGTTCTGACGGAAAAAAAAACACATCGCAAAGACATTTCTAAAGTCTGAAAAAATATGATTGTGCCTACTTATTGTCATACCGCTGTGTCAAGCAACTGACTTACAAGTCACATTTTAAGCATACAACAATGTTAGCTGGGCTAAATCTCAATTGGCAGTAGGTTCACCTGTTGAAAGTGACAACCAATGCATGTCAAACTGTATAATTCGAGAGTTAATGTCCTCTTTCAGCTAATGTATGATGGGATAGCCACCTAACATAAAGCACATGACGTGAAGAACCAACAACTCATTGACCAAAAATTGTATTAGCTGTCGACATTCAGCTAAATGGGCCTCTGCTTGTCACAGCGTAGGCCAAATACACAAACATTGACGCAATGTTTAAAGCCCGAGATGGGTACTTTCCTAGACAGAGGCGCGTGTTGCTGGGGCACATATGCTGGGTTGACCTCAAGAGACCCTAATATTTCATTACTTGTCCCTGCTCATATGGTTCGGGAGCCCCTAGTTATGGGTCGTGGGCAGTAGCATACTGTTTTGCGTTTGGAATGCGTGCTTTGCCTCTGGCAAATTAAACTTCTCCGGGTCTCAGTTGCATGTTTCCCAAGTAGTTCAGCGGGAGGAGATCTGCTGGCGTCACACAGGTCTGCTAAGTAGTTCTGCCACGCGCTGCCGCTGCAGCTAAAAATACTCGCGCCCAATCGGGGCCGGTGCAGTGCACAGGCCTCGGCCACAGATACAGTAGACCCGTCACTGAGTAGCGCTGTCCTACCGTCACGTCGCCCCTTGAAAGACAGATATATGACTGTTTTAACTCTCATCTACCACAGATTTCCCTCCCTCGCCAGATGACTGCCAAGACTGTCACTGACCTGCCCCTTTATGATATGGATTAGCCTACTGTAATGAGCCGTCTCTGAAGACGCTATTAATATCCACTGTCCAGGAACTTGATTGGTGTTAAAGACAATTCGTGTTGTACCTAGAGGTCATGTATGTAATATGTCAACCCAAGACAGGAAGGCCCAAACTGTTCTTGTAGTGAAATCACTGAACAGTATGATTTATTGCTTGAGTATGTGAATCAGACTTAGTCAATAAGTCACTTAAAGTTTGCAATTATCTTAAGAACGCACACCTTAACAAACAAAGTGTATTGCTTTTTAAAAGTCTTCCTACCCTACATATGAAATGAAGAGAATAATCTGTCAGATCTGTGTGTGTGTGTGTGTATTTGAGATAGAGGTGTGTGTGTGTGGGTGTATGTGTATGTGTGTGTGCGTGGAAAGAGAGTGGAATGTGGAAATGCTTGGTTCTATCACATGTCATTAAGTGTTCAGCCAAATACTAGAGTGCAAAGGTTTGCTCTCTCATTCTTCCTAATCGTGTCAATCTCTCCTCTCTCTCTCTCCCTCCCTCTCTCTCTTTCTTTACCCCCCCCCCCCCCCCCAGGATAATGTGGAGCGTGCGGATGCCCTGCGCCTCTCCCCAGATGAGTTCATCCAGCGCTACGAGCGCCCCTACAAGCCCGTGGTGCTGCTCAACTGCCAGGAGGGCTGGCCCGCCAAGGACAAGTGGACGCTGGAGCGGCTCAAGAGGAAGTACCGCAACCAGAAGTTCAAGTGCGGAGAGGACAACGAGGGCTACTCGGTGCGTGACTTACTTACACCTTAACCACCAGACTTACTTACACCTTAACCACCCAGACTTACTTCCTCACCTTAACCACCAGACTTACTTCCTCACCTTAACCACCAGACTTACTTCCTCACCTTAACCACCAGACTTACTTACCCACCTTAACCACCAGACTTACTTCCTCACCTTAACCACCAGACTTACTTACCCACCTTAACCACCCAGACTTACTTCCCCACCTTAACCACCAGACTTACTTACCCACCTTAACCACCAGACTTACTTCCTCACCTTAACCACCAGACTTACTTACCCACCTTAACCACCCAGACTTACTTCCCCACCTTAACCACCAGACTTACTTACCCACCTTAACCACCCAGACTTACTTCCCCACCTTAACCACCAGACTTACTTACCCACCTTAACCACCAGACTTACTTACTTACCCACCTTAACCACCAGACTTACTTACCCACCTTAACCACCCAGACTTACTTCCCCACCTTAACCACCAGACTTACTTACCCACCTTAACCACCAGACTTACTTACTTACCCACCTTAACCACCAGACTTACTTACCCACCTTAACCACCCAGACTTACTTACCCACCTTAACCACCAGACTTACTTACCCACCTTAACCACCCAGACTTACTTCCCCACCTTAACCACCCAGACTTACTTCCCCACCTTAACCACCCAGACTTACTTACCCACCTTAATCACCAGACTTACTTACCCACCTTAACCACCAGACTTACTTACCCACCTTAACCACCAGACTTACTTACCCACCTTAACCACTCACCCACCCAAAGGGGTTTATCTATTCCTCAGACCCTGTGAGTGTTCAGGAGAGGACAAAAGTAATTATGTAATGTAATAAGGTATTTATTAAATGTTTTTAATTTAGCAAAACCTTATTCACTGCGGTAGAGAAAGTATCTATCAGTGACCACATCTGTCTGGTGTTTTTTTAGCAACACAGACACACACACACACACGCACACACACTTTCAAACCCATCAACAGTAGCAGGGCAGGGTTGCATACACGGACACATATCCATCTTCTTTGTGCTTATTATGTCCACTTTCACACACTCACCTGATTTGTCAGAGGTTTGTGTGTGCGTGTGCGTGTGCGTGTGCGTGCGTGTGCGTGCGTGTGCGTGTGTGTGTGCTTGCTGTGACTGACCCATGTGACTGGATCGGCAGGTGAAGATGAAGATGAAGTACTACATCGAGTACCTGGAGGCGACGCGCGACGACAGCCCCCTGTACATCTTCGACAGCAGCTACGGAGAGCATGCCAAGCGACGCAAGCTGATCGACGACTACCAGGTGCCCCTCTTCTTCCGCGACGACCTCTTCCAGTTCGCCGGCGAGAAGAGACGGCCGCCATACAGGTGAGTGGGGTCAGAGGTCAGTGGGGGGGGGGGGGTCGGCCTAATA